>NW_028270173.1:348504-393504 GCF_037043375.1 Chiloscyllium plagiosum | reverse complement strand
TGTGCTTATCTAAAAGTCCCTTAAATGTCCTTATCTTATCTAACTCCACCACCACCCCAGCAGTGCCACTCACACTCCTACGTATCTCTGTGTAAAACACTTTCCCCTCTAACGTTAAATGCATGACCCTTAGTATGAGACATTTCAACTCTGGGAAAAAGGTTCTGAACACCAACCCTACATATGCAGCTCATAACCGCTCCAGAGAACACAACCCAAGTTTTTTCACGTCTCTCCGTGTAGCTCATGCCCTCTCATTGAGGCATCCTGGTAAACCTCTTCTGCGCCCTCTCCAAAGCCTCCACAAACAGACGTGTACACAATACTCTACATATGGCTGATACAAAGTCTGATAAAACTGCAACATGACATCCTGACTCTTGAATTCAATTCCCCGACCAATAAAGGCAAGACACCCTATCTACCTGTGTGTGTGTGTGTGTGTGTGTGTTGCATTTGTAGACATACCATTATGCACACCATTACGTTCCATGCTGATGTTTGACTCAGTGAACATGTCTATATTTATAGGTAAAGCACACAGAAAGTGAAGATTATTGGGAAGCCACAGGATTGGGAATCCTTTGAAAATGGCAGAGCATCACGAAAAAATCAATAAGGGTGAAGAAGGTGAAATCTGAGAGTCAGATAGCTCGTGAGACAAAAGCAGATTGGAAAGAGCTTTCTGTAGATATTTACAAAGGAAGGAACAGGCAAGAGTGGACATTGGATCAGTGGAAACTGAGACTGGGGAAGTAGAAATGGGGAACAAAGAAACAGAGAGGGAATTGAGCAGATGCTTTGCATCAGTTTTCATGGTGGAAGATACCAACAGCATGCCATGCTAGTGGCAGAGGTGAGGGTGGTGGCCAACACTAAGGAGAATGTACTGGGGAACCTAAAACGTCTGAAGGTCGATAGATCACCCAGACCACACGGATTACACCAGGGGATAGCTGAGGAGATTGTGGAGCTATTGATGGTGATCTTTCAGGAATCACTGAGATTTTTTGTTATTTCAAAAATATACTTTATTCATAAAATAATTTGATGGTCTGTACAATTGGTCATGCCATACATATGTAAACATGTACATACAGAGATCAGAATTCATCATTTTTATACAGGTCTGTACATTTTTTGATCATATGCCCATATAATTAGCTGAGGCGTCAGCGGAGCCCAAATGACTGCATGGGCCCCCTGTTCTTCTTTAGGCAGGCAGACTTTACACAGTGGTCTTTCCCCACCGCGCCTTGGCGGCAGCTGCCCCAAGCTTCAGCGCGTCCCTCAACACGTAGTCCTGGACCTTGGAATGTGCCAGTCTGCAACACTCAGTCGGGGTCAACTCCTTCAGCTGGAAGATCAGCAGGTTTCGGACCACCCAGAGAGCGGTTAGCCTGACCTCGGTCATTGGTAAGATTTCCGAGTGCATTATTAAAGATGAGATTGCAGAATGCATGGTAAAATTGGACTGAGTCAGCATGGCTTCATCAGGGCGAGGGGGGCATGCCTGACAAGTCTGTTTTAATACTTTGAGAAGGGAACAAGTAAGGGAGGCAAAGGAGAGCCAGTCGGTGTTATCTATTTGAATTTCCAGAAGATATTTGACAGGGTGTCAGAAAGGAGGCTGCTAAATCAGATAAGAGCCCATGGTGTTAGGGGCAAGGTACTGGCATGGATAGAGGATTGGCTGACTAGAAGGTGGCAGAGAGTGGGGATAAAGGGGTCTTATTCAGGATGACACTGAGTGACTAGTGGAGTCCTACAGGGGTGAGTGTCGGGACCACAACTGTTCACATTATACATTAACAATCTGGGCGAAAGGGTATTGTCACTAAGTTTGTGGATGACACAGAGAAAGGTGGAGGGACAGGTGCTGTCGAGGATGTGGGGAGGCTGCAGAAGGACTTTGACAGACTGGGGGAGTGGGCAAAGAAGTGGCAGATGGAATACACTGTGGGAAAGTGTGAAGTTATGCACTTTGGAAGAATAGAGGTATAGACGATATTTTAAAAGGGGAAAAGCTTCAGAAACAAGAAGTAAAGAGGATCTTATGAGTCTGAGTTCAGGACTCTCTAGAGGTTGTATCTCTGAGTTCTCCAGGGCCCAATCATCTTCAGCTGTTTCATCAACGACATTCCCCCCAACTTAAGGTCAGAAGTGGGAATGCCACGGATGATTGTTCACTATTCAACACCATTTGTTACACCTCAGATACTGATGGAGTCCATGTTCAAAGGCAGCAAGCCCTGGACAATATCCAGGCTTGGGCTGATGTGGCATTTGCCACACACACGTGCCAGGCAATGACCATCTCCGATAAGACACAATTATCTCTTGACATTCAATGGTGCTACCTTCAATGAGTCCCTCAATACCAACATCCTGAGAGTCACCATTGACCAGAAACTTAACTGGACTCATCACAGAAACACAGTCGCTACAATATCAGGCCAGAGACTGGGAATACTGCATCAAGGAACTCACCTCCTGACTCCCCAAAGCCTGTCCATCATCAACAAGGCACAAGTCTGGAGTTTGCTGGAAGATTCCATGAGTTGTCAATAAGAGATGGTGTAACATGGGACTCTGGGGAAGCTGATGTGTAAGTTGACCGTGAACATGGGATGTCAGCAGAGTAGTATCTGAGAACCCTTTGTGAAATTTCTCAGCTGACACTCCGTGGAAGGGGAGTTGACTTGTTTGCTGCATTCGATGGAGGTTGTGATACTGGGTCAAGAAATTCTGTGACACTGCTATCGATTCAAATATCACAAACATCTCATCGACAAATCAGAGATACTCAGGGAGCAAGAGGTAAGCAATGCTTCTGACAAAAGAGTGTTTCTGATGAGGACTAACACAGACGTTTGCAAGTGGCTTTGTTGAACATAGAACATAGAACAATACGGGGCAGAACAGGCCCTTTGGCCCTCGATATTGCGCCGACTGTGAACTAATCTAAGCCCCTCTCCGACACTATCCCATTATCATCCACGTGCTTATGCAAGGACTGTTTAAATGCCCCTCATGTGGCTGAGTTAACTACAGTGACAGGCTGGGCCTTCCACACCCTTACCACTCTCTGAGTAAAGAACCTGCCTCTAACATCTGTCTTGAATCTATCACCCCTCAATTTGCAGCTACATCCCCTCGTAAAAGCCAATGTCATCCTCCTAGGAAACAGACTCTCATTGTCCACTCTATCTAATCCTTGGACCATCTTGTTTGTTTCTATTAAATCACATCTTATCCTTCTCCTCTCCAATGAGAACAGACCCAAGTCCTGATTTGGAGATGCCGGTGTTGGACTGGGGTGTATAAAATTAAAAATCACACACCACCAGGTTATAGTCCAACTGGCTTAATTGGAAATTAACTTTGTAGACCCAAGTCCCTCAGCCATTCGTCATAAGACCTCCACTTCAGACCAGGCAACAGCCTGGTAAATCTCCTCTGCACCTTTTCCAATGCTTCCACATCCTTCCAGTAATGGGGCGACCACAACTATACACAGTATTCTGAGTCAAGCCACATTAGCATATTGTATAGTTGCAGCAAGACATCACAACTTAATCCCTCTACCAATAAAACCTAACATACTGTACGCCTTCTTAACAGCACTATCAACCTGGGCAGCAACTTTTCGGATCTAAGTATGTGGACACCAAAACTCCTCTGCAGATCCACACTCCCAAGAATCTTTCCATTGACCCAGTATTCTGCCTTCCTGTTATTCTTCCCAAAGTGAATCACCTCACATTTATCTGCATTGAACTTCATTTGCCACCTTTCAGCCCAGTTCTGCAGTTTATCCAAGTGTCTCTGCAACCTGCAACATTATTCCACACTGTCCGCCATTCCACCGACTTTAGTATCATCTGCAAACTTACCTCTGCCAGCGTCCAAGTTATTTATAAAAATAGCAAACAGCAATGGTCCCAAAACAGATCCTTGTGGCATACTACTAGTAACTGGACTCCAGGCTGAATATTTTTCATCACTCGTTGCCTTCTTACAGAAAGCCAGTTTCTAATCCAAAAGCTAAATCACCTTCGATCCCATGCCTCTGTATTTTCTCCAACAGCCTACCATGTGGAACCTTATCAAAGGCTTTACTGAAGTCTGTGTATACCATGTCAACTGTCCGACACTCATCCACATGCTTGGTCACCTTCTCAAAAATCTCAATGAGGTTTTTGAGACACAACCTGCCCTTGACAAATCCATATTTACTATTTCCAATCAAATCGTTGCTTGCAAGATGATTTTAAATCCTATCTCTTATAATCCTTTCCAAAACTTTTCCTATAACAGACATAAGGCTCACTGGTCTACAATTACCTGGGTCATCTCTACTGCCTTTCTTGAACATGGGCACAACATTTGCAATCCAGTCCTCTGGTACTAAACCTGTAGACAATGACGACTCAAAGATCAAGGCCAAAGGCTCGGCCATCTCCTTCCTAGCTTCCCAGAGAATTCTCAGAAAAATCCCATCTGGCCCAGGGACTTATCTACTTTCACTCCTTCTCGAATTAATAACACCTCCTCCTTACTAACCTCAATCCTTTCAAGTCTCATAGTCTGTATCTTAGTCTTCTTCTCTACAATATTCTCCTTTTCCTGAGTGAAAACAGATGGGAAATATTCATTCAGCACCTCTTCAATCTCCACAGGGTCCACACACAACATCCCACTTCTGTCTTTAACAGGCCCTTTTCCTACCCTAGTCATCCTTTTATTCCTCACAAATGTAGAGAAAGTTTTAGGGTTCTCCTTTATTCTACCTGCTAAAGACTGCTCATGTCCCCTCCTTGCTCTTCTTAACTCTACCTTTAAATCCTATCTAGCTTTTCTGAAACTCACCATCGCCTCATCTGAACCATCTCACCCCAATGTCACATAAGCCTCTCTGTTCTGCTTAACAAGAGATACAATTTCTTGTAAACCACGGTTCCCTTGCCTTCTTTTCAGTTCTCTTACCACCTCCTCCTTGCCTGACAGGGACATATCTATCAAAGACACACAATATCTGTTCCTTAAGCCAGCTCCACATTTCGATTGTCTCCATCCCCTGCATTTTGCTGCCCCATTCGTAACCTCCTTAGTCCTGCCTAATCGCCTTATAATTGCCCTCCCCCATCTATAACTCTTGCCCTGTGGCATGTACGTATTCCTTTCCATCACTAAACTAAATATAACTGAATTATGGTCATGATTTGGAGATGCCGGTGTTGGACTGGGGTGTAAAAAGATAAAAAGCACACCACCTGATGAAGGAGCAGCACTCCGAAAAATATTGCTTCCAATTAAACCTGTTGGACTATAACCTGGTGTTATGTGATTTTTTAACTTTGAATTATGGTCACTCTCTCCAAAGTGCTTACATATCGCGAAATCAAACACCTGGCCTGGTTCATTACCAAGCACCAGATCCAGTGTGGGTCCCCTCTTGTTGTCCTTTCGATATATTGTGTCAGAAAACCCTCCTGCACACATTGGACAAAAGCTGATCCATCCAACATCCTAGAGTTATAGCATTTCCAGTCAATGTTGGGGAAGTTAAAGTCCCCCATAATGACCACCCTGTACCTTTCACTTCTGCCCAGAATCGATTTGCCAATCCTCTCCTCCACATTCCAGGAACTTTGCGGAGGACTATTAAAAAAATCCCAGCGATGTGACCTCTCCTTTCCTGTTTCTATCCTCAGCCCATACCACCCAAGCAGATGAGTCCTTGTCAAAAGTTCTTCCAGCCATCGTTATATCGTCCTTGACTAACAAAGCCACAACTCCCTCTCTTTTACCACCTTCCCTAACCTTAATGAAAGATCTAAACCCTGGAACTTGCAACACCCATTCCTGACCTTGCTCTATCCATGTCTCAGTCATGATCACAACATTGAAGTCCCAGGTACCTATCCATGCTGCAAGCTCACCTACCTTTTTCCGGATATTCCTGTGGTTGAAGTAGACACACTTCAAACCAGTTTGCTGTCTGCCAGCATGCTTCTGTGACCATGAAATCCTGTCCATGTCCTCCCTACTCTTATCCACCTGTGTACTGGAACACCCCCCCTGCTGAGCTAGTTTAAACTCACCCAAATAGCACCAGCAGATTTCCCACTCAGGATATTTGTACCCCTCTGGTTCAAGTGAAGACCATCCTGTTTGTACAGGTCCCACCTTCCTCAGAATGAAGCCCAATTATCTGTATACCTGAAACCCTCCCTCCTGCACCATCCCTGCAGCCACGTGTTCAGCTGATATCTCTCCCTGTTCGTTGTCTCACTATCACGTGGCACGGGTAACAAACCAGAGATAACAACTCTTTTTGTTAGAGCTCTCAGCTTCCACCCTAGCTCCTGAAATCCTGCCTTACATCCCAATCCCTCTTTCTACCCATGTCGTTGGTACCTACATGGGCAACGACTTGGGATTAGTCACCCTCTCCCTTCAGGACCCCAAAGACACAATCCAAGACATCATGGACCCTGGCACCTGGGAGGCAACACACAAACCGTGAGTCTCGTTCATTACCAACAAACCTTCTATCTGACCCTCTCACTATTGAGTCCCCAATGACTATGACTCTCCTCCTTTCCCTGCTTCCCTTCTGTACAACAGGGACAGACTCTGTGCCAGAGACTGCACCCCACAGCATACCCCTGGTACGTCGTCCTCCCGAACAGTATCCAAAGCAGTATACATGTTTTTCAGGGGAACTACCACAGGGGATCCTCCACTGACTGTTTCCTCTCCCTTCGAACAGTCACCCAGCGTTCTTCATGCCAAGGAGTAACTACTTCCCTGGAACTCTTATCCATCACAGACTCTGCCTCACGAATGATCTGAAGTTCATCCAGCTCCCACTCCAGTTCCCTAACACAGTCTTGTAGGAGAGAGAGTTGAGTGCATTTCCTGCCGATGTACTTGGATGGGACACTAATGGCGTCCCTCACCTCAAACATCATGCAGGAGGAACATTGCTCTCCCTGCACTGCCATCCCTGCTAGATCCCTTATCACAAAGTAAAAAGAAATAGAAGCTTATCTGATGTGTCCCTGGTGTTTAAGGTTCGAGGAGGTTGTTGGGTGGGAGGCCCTACAAGGGTAGGGTCTCGGGTTTAGAAAACACTGACTTATATAGCTGAGGGGGAAAAAAGAGTCCCTCTTTTCCCAGAAACCTCTGCTCTCCGAGGTGCTGTCACTACCGAAGCTCGAGATAGGCTTTTAAAGTTTTAAATCAGTGACTGCCCTTTCCTGGCAGGACCTGGGACCAAGCTCCCACTCTTCCTGCTGCCAAAAACAGAAATTGAGGGTTTTTCAAACTCCTGACATGTACGCCTTGTAATCCAGAACTGTACCTCAGTGTTCTGAAGTCTTGCCCATGCAAATGCTTGCTTATTGATTCCTATATTTTGCGGATTCCTATTTGTGCTGCCATGGAATCTTCTGTGATCCTCGCAGCATCTCCTGAACAGATCTGGGCAAGAGTCGAGCAACAAATGATGTTATTTGTTATTTTTATAAATGATTTATTTGAGAATTTCGGAGGTATGGTTCGTAAGTTTGTGGATGATATCAAGATTGATGGTGTAGTGGACAGTGAAGAAGGTTATCTGGGAAGGCAGCGAGGTCTTGGTAAACTAGGCCAGTAAGCTGAGGAATGGCAAATGGAGTTTAAATCTGATAAATGCAAGGTGTTGCATTTTGTTGGGTCAAAGCAGGGCAGGACTTACACAGTTAGTGGGAAGGCCTTGGTGAGTGGTATAGAACAAAGCAGTCTACTGGTACAGGTTCAAAGCTCCTTGAATGTGGATTCACAGGGAGACAGAATGGTGACAAAGGCTTTTGGCAAGCAAGCTTTCATCAGTCAGAGCATTGAGTATAGGAGTTGGGATGTCTTGTTGCAACTGAACAACGCTCCGCAAGTCGCCGGCCTGTCTCCCCAATATAGAGGAGGCCACATCGGGTGCAGAGGATGCAATAGATGATGTGAGTGGAGGTGCAGGTGAATCTGTGGCGGATATGGAAGTTTCCTTTGGGGCCTTGGAGGGAGGTGAGGGGGGAGGTGTGGGCGCAAGTCTTGCACCTCCTGCGGTTGCAGGGGAAGGTGCCGGGAGTGGAGGTTGGGTTGGTGGGGGGTGTGGATCTGACGAGGGAGTCACGGAGGGAGTGGTCTTTACGGAATGCTGATAGGGGAGGGGAGGGAAATATATCCTTGGTGGTGGGGTCCGTTTGGAGGTGGCGGAAATGACGGCGGATGATGCGCTGTACATGGAGATTGGTGGGGTGGTAGGTGAGGACCAGTAGGGTTCTGTCCTGGTGGCGGTTGGATGAGCGGGGCTCAAGGGCGGAGGAGCGGGAAGTGGAAGAGATGCGGTGGAGGGCCTCGTCGACCACGTCGGGGGGGAAATTGCGGTCCTTGAAGAAGGAGGCCATCTGGGTTGTACGTTTTTGGAACTGGTCCTCCTGGGCTACTTGCGGAGCGTTTCAGAGAACACCTCTGGGACACCCGGACCAACCAACCCAACCACCCTGTGGCTCAACACTTCAACTCCCCCTCCCACTCCACCAAGGATATGCAGGTCTTTGGACTCCTCCATCGCCAGACCACAACAAAACGACGGTTGGAGGAAGAGCGCCTCATCTTCTGCCTAGGAACCCTCCAACCACAAGGGATGAACTCGGATTTCACCAGTTTCCTTATTTCCCCTCCCCCCACCTTGTCTCAGTCAAATCCATCGAATTCAGCACCGCCTTCCTAACCTGCAATCTTCTTCCCGACCTCTCCGCCCCCACCCCAGTCTGACCTATCACCCTCACCCTGACCTCTTTCCACCTATCATATTTCCGACGCCCCTCCCCCAAGTCCTTCCTCCCTACCTTTTATCTTAGCCTGCTGGACAAACTTTTCTCATTCCTGAAGAAGGGCTTATGCCCAAAACATCGATTCTCCTGTTCCCTGGATGCTGCCTGACCTGCTGCGCTTTTCCAGCAACACATTTTCAGCTCTGATCTCCAGCATCTGCAGACCTCACTTTCTCCTCTACACCTATACAGTGCATTCAAAAAGAATGGGTACCCAATGAACATAGTCCGTCGATTTCTCAGCACAAACCCAAGCAAGTAGACAAAACGCGTCCAGAAACCCTTGCCACTCTCCCCTATATCAAAGACATCTCAGAAATGACTGCCAGACTACTCAGACCCCTTGGCATCATGGTAGCCCACAAACCCACCAACACACTAAAACAGCAGCTAATGAACTTGAAAGATCCTATACAGACAACAAGCAAAACTAATATCATTTACAAAATACTGTACAAGAACACTACATTGGACAAACAGACAGAAAACTGGCCAGAAGGATGAATCAACATCAACTAGCCACACAGCGACATGACCCTCTCTCACTAGTATCCTTACATACAGATAATGAAGGACACCACTTTGACTGGGACACCACATCCATCCTAGAACATGCCAAATAGAGGCACACATGAGAATTCCTAGAAGCATGGCATTCCAACTGGAACTCTAACAACAAACACATTGACTTGGACCCCATTTACCACTCCCTGAGAAGAAGAACATGAAATGACATCACCATTGGAAATGACGTCACCACAGGAAATGAAATCACCACGCCAAGGAAACCCAAACATATAAATCAAAAACAGGAAACACCAGCAGTGCTTCATCCAAAGGCTCACTGAAGATGTTACCTAGTATGGTGACGAAACGTCTGAAAATGAACCTTCCAGCTCAGCGAGCAAGCCTACATCCAGAAGGTAGATAGCTGACAGATTTTCCCCATGGTAGAGAAGTCTAAAACTAGAGAGAAAAGGTTTAAGGTGAGAGGCAGTGATATAAACTTTCTTTCACACAGAGGGTGGTGTGTATCTGGAACAGGATGCCAGAGGTCGTGGTACAGGCCAATAGAACTGAGGATGGAATTCCTGTCACTAAGTTGGATTCAGACTTCACCAAGTCCCACCACTACACATGGTAGATCATCGTTTTCATCATTACCACAGGCACAAGTTTCATTTTAACACGAAATACTGAAGGAATGTGTGTGTGTGTGAGATAGTGTATATTTAAGAGTGTGTGAGAGAGAATGTGTGAGTGTGTGTGAGAGAGTGTGTGTGTGAGAGTGTGTGTGTGATAGAGTGTGTGTGTAAGAGTGTGTGAGAGAGTGTGTGTGCGTGTTTGTGAGTGTATGTGTGAGAGTGTGTGTGAGAGAGAGTTTGTGAGAGAGTGTGTATGTGTATGTGTGAGAGTGTGTGTGAGAGAGTGTGTGTGTGTGTGAGGGTGTGTGTGAGAGACAGCCTGTGTGAGTGCATGTGTATGTGTCAGAGTGTGTGATAGAGAATTTTTCTGTGTGTGTCTGTGTGTGTGCATGTCTGTGTGTGTGTGAGTGCATGTGTGTGAGTATATGTCTGTGTGTATGTGAGTGTGAGAGATGAAGAGAGTATGTGTGTGGTGGGGGTAATGATGAGTGTGTGTGTGTGTGTGTATTTGTGTGTGTGTTTTTGTGTGCCCGTCTGGGTCTTATTTTCAGGCCTGAGCTTCCTGTATAACATTCCCACCCCCTCACAGGAGGATTTCGCTGGAAACCGACCTCCCCAGCCCCCGTTATTCACAGAGAGCTTTAGGGAAATGGACAAAATGAGAAAATCTGGGCACCACACCTTCAGAAGGAGAGGTTGGTCTCAGAGGGAGTACAGTGTAGGTGTCTCAGAACAATACCTAAACTGCATGGGTGATATGAAGAGAAGTGATTCTACAAATAAGGCTAGTTTTGTCTAGAGTTTAGAAGGTTAAGGCATGATCTGATTGCAATCTTCAAGATAATAACAGCAAAAGACAGGGTAGGTAAAGATACATGGCTCAGTGGTTAGCACTGCTGCCTCACAGTGCCAGGGACCCAGGTTCAATTCAACCCTCGGGCAACTGTCTGTGTGGAGTTTGCACATTCTCCCCATGTCTGCGTGGGCTTCCTTTGGGGGCTCCGGCTTCCTCCCACAATCCAAAGATGTGCAGGTTAAGCAACTTGGCCATAGTGAGCAGGAATGTGCAGGTTATGTGGATTAGCTTTGGGAAACACAAGAATTGGGTAATAGGGTTGGTCTAGGAGAGATGCTTTTCAGAGAGTCAGTGAGGGCTAAAGGCGCTGAATGGCCTGCTCCCACACTGTAGGGATTCTATGATATAATATTCCCACTGGTTGGGGAAAATGGAGTCTGAGAATGAGGTACAGAGTGTTCAGGAGAATTGTTAGGAAGCACTCCCGCACACAAAGGATGGGAGAAGTTTGGAACTCTCTTCCACAAATGGCAGCGGATGCTGGTTCAGTTGTTAATGGATATATGTTTGTTAAGCAAAGGGATGAAGGGATGTTGGCCAAAGGGATATAGATGGAGTTGGACCTTGATCTTACTGAATGGCAGAATAGAAGTTTATACAATAATGAATGGTAAGTGCCTTTTCCCACGGATGGGAGGTTCAATACTGGGTGCACATTTTTAAAGTGAGAGGAAAGAGATTTAAAACAGACAGGAGGGGCAACATTTTTACACAGAGGGTGGTTCGGCTGTGGAATGAACTTCCTGAGGAAGTAGTGGATGTGGGCATAGTAACAATGTTTAAAAGACATTTGGATAAGTATGTGAATTGGAAAGATTTGGAGGGATATGATCCAGGAACAAGCAAGTGGGACTAGTTTAGTTTGGGATTATGTTCGGCATGGACGGGTTGGGCTGAAGGGTCTGTTTCCATGTTTTATGACTCGATGACTCTTTGAATCTCGAACAGAATTGAGGGGTTGAATGGCCTTCACCAGTTCCCATGGAATAGACAGAGGCTGGCAGCCTCCAGGGAAGTGCAGAGTGAGTGGGTAAACTCAGTTCATCCCATCTACCCCCTGTCAGAATCCCCTCTCTCACTGTTTGACACCATCCCTACAAATCTTCCAGACTTCATCAATTTTATTGTCACACATTACCCACAGCATAAATGGTCTTGGACCAGTGTTGAAACGCAAGGCTCTGCCTGGTTAACCCTGGTGAAACTTTGTGACACAGTTTGAGAATTTGTACTCTAAAGCAGAAGGAAATAGATTTGAGTTCTCAGTTCTACATTTTTTATTTTAAAAAAGTCAGAAAGTCACCTTTGAACAGTGAATTCATAGAACATAGAACAGGGCAGCACAGGACAGGCCCCTTGGCCCTCGCTGTTGCACCGACCTGTGGAACCAATCTGAAACCCGTCAAACCGACACTATTCCATTCTCGTCCATATGTCTAACCAATGACCATTTGAACGCCCTTAAAGTTGACGAGTCCACTACTGTTGCAGGCAGTGCATTCTGTGCCCCTGCTACACTCTGAGTAAAGAAACTACCTCTGACATCTGTCCTATATCTATCACACCTCAATTTAAAACTATGTCCCCTCATGCTAGCCATCACCATCTGAGGAAAAAGGCTCTCACTCTCCACCCTATCTAATCTCCTGATTATCTGATATGTCTCAATTAAGTCCTCTCTCAACCTTCTCTCTAACGAAAACAGCTTCAAGTCCCTCAGCCTTTCCTCATAAGATCTTTCCAAAGCTCCCACATCCCTCCTATAATGCGGTGACCAGAACTGTACACAATACTCCAAATGTGGCCGCACCAGAGCTTTGTACAGCTGCAACATAACCTAATAGTTCCAAAATGCAACCCTTCTACAGTAAAAGCTAACACACTGTATGTCTTCTTACCAACATTATCAACCTGAGTGGCAACTTTCAAGGATGTATGACCTGGACACAGAGATCTCTCTGCTCAAGTACACTACCAAGAATGTTACTATTAGCCTAGTACTCTGCATTCCTGTTACGCTTTCCGAAGTGAATCATCTCACACTTTTCCACATTAAACTCCATTTGCCACCTCTCAGCCCAACTCTGCAGCTTATCTATGTCTCTCTGGAATCTAGAACCTTCTTTGTCACTATCCTCTACTCCACCGACCTTAGTGTCATCCACAAATTTACTAACCCATCCTCTATGCCCTTATCCAGGTCACTTATATTCCCAGGAGTCAGTGTTAGGCATTTTGCTTTGCCAGATATTTATTAATGATTGGGATCTTGCTGTGCAGGGGACAAGTTCAAAGTTTGGAGATGGCACCAAACCAGGAAGAATTGCAAACTGTGACGGGTACAGTGCGGGACTGTAAAAGGACTTTGACAATCTGGGGGAGTAGGGTGAGAGAGGGGGAAGATGGGGTTCAGTGCAGAGAAGTGGGAGGTGATGCACTTTGGTTGGAAGGACATTGAGAGACAACATAAAATGGTAGGGCGGCAATTCTAAAGGGGGTGCAGCAGGGGCAGCGGAAGTTGGGGGTTATATGTGCACAGATAATTGAAGCGAGTACGACAGGTAGAGAGAGCAGTGAATAAAACACACAGTGTCCCCAGTTTTATTTACAGGGGCACAGAGAGAGGGACAGACCCAGAAAGGGAGAGGCTGAAACAGTGAGAGTGACAGAGACACAGACAGTGAGAGAGATACAGAGACACAGACAGAAATAGACAGAGGGAGACTGACAGGGCCAGAGAGAGAGAGTGACAGAGAGAGAGAGAGAGAGAGAGAGAGAGAGGAACAGAGAGAGAGAGAAACAGGGGCAGACCGAGACTCAGGCAGAGACACAGACAGAGAGATGGAGTGGAATAGAAAGAGAGAGACAACACACTACAATCTGTGATTTCGCAGGAATCGGTGAATGATGTGGGAAATTGGTGATATTTTTCATGGAAATTGTTAAGATGCATCCTTTGATGAAAAAGCCAGGAGTGTTTGCGGAATACAGGGTTAATGGTAGGGTTCTTAGTCAGGTGGAGGAACAGAGGGATCTTGGGGTCTATGTACATAGATCTTTGAAGGTTGCCACTCAGGTGGATAGAGCTTGTAAGAAGGCCTATGGAGTATTATCGTTCATTAGCAGAGGGATTGAATTCAAGAGTCGTGAAGTGATGTTGCAGCTGTACAGGACTTTGGTTAGGCCACATTTGGAGTACTGTGTGCAGTTCTGGTCGCCTCACTTTAGGAAAGATGTGGAAGCTTTGGAGAGGGTGCAGAGAAGATTTACCAGGATGTTGCCTGGAATGGAGAGGAAGTCATACGAGGATAGGTTGAGAGTTCTCGGCCTTTTCTCGTTGGAACGGCGAAGGATGAGGGGTGACTTGATAGAGGTTTATAAGATGATCAGAGGAATAGATAGAGTAGACAGTCAGAAACTTTTTCCCCGGGTACAACAGAGTGTTACAAGGGGACATAAATTTAAGGTGAATGGTGGAAGGTATAGGGGGGATGTCAGGGGTGGGTTCTTTACCCAGAGAGTGGTGGGGGCATGGAATGCGCTGCCCGTGGGAGTGGTAGAGTCAGAATCTTTGGCGACCTTTAAGCGGCATTTGGATAGGTACATGGATGGGTACTTAATCTAGGTTAGAAGTTCGGCACAACATCGTGGGCCAAAGGGCCTGTTCTGTGCTGCATTGTTCTATGTTCTATGTTCTATGTTCTATGTTTCAGGGAGAACAGGACCTCTGGCTGTCTATACCTGGTGCCCTGATATTCCACACTGTACTCGGTGTTCAATACCACATCATGGTAACCCTGGCAATGTTTACCACAGTAACTATACCAGCTCGGGTCTGTGATCAAAGAAGTAGTTGGTAGCTTAGTGCCAAGGGGAGCTCTGTTCTTAACACGGAGTGATGTGCTGGATCGGAATTATCTCTCAATTAAAATATTCTGTCCCGAGACTGTGACACAGTATCAGTGGTTAAGGTCATCAGAAAATATTTGAAAATGTTGCCCATGATACTGGGTGTGAGCTGATGAACTTCTCCCTGTTCTGCCTTTCCACTTAAATATTCCCAAGGCACAGGGAACAAAGCAGAGTGTTTTAACATCGAGGTCAGTCTCTGTCTCCCATCATCCACATCTTACAATCTTCCCTCCTGCACAGACTTAGCTATATAGTATAGTCTGGAAGATCGGGTTTGTAACTGAGTACACAGTCACAGATAGCACTGACTGGGTACTCTTTTAGCCAAGCTCTCCTTATGTTTCACTGAGGCATTTGGACAGGAACGGCCTGACACTCTGTAAACTCTCATGGATTCTCTTCATCCCTATCTCTCCCATTCTTTCTCCATCACTATCTCTCTCTTTCTCTTTCTCTCCTTATCTGTCAAACACTCTCTCTCATACATTCTCTCTCTCTTTATCTCTCACACACTCTCTCTCTATCCCTTCTCTCACTCTCTTTCTCTCTGTCTCTATCTTTCACATACTCTTCCTCTGTCCTTACCTTTCACATACTCTCTCTCTGTCCCTATCTTTCACTCCCTCTTTCTCTGTCTATATCTTTCACATTCTCTCTGTTCCTATCTTTCACTCTCTCTTTCTCTGTCCATATTTTTCACATACTCTCCTTCGGTCCTTACCTTTCACACACTCTCTCTCTGTCCCTATCTTTCGCATACTCTCTCTCTCTGTCCCTATCTCCCCACACTCTCCTTCTGTCCCTATGTCTCACTCCCTCTCTCTCTGTCCTTACTTTTCACACTCTCCGTTCCACGCTTGCACACACTATCTCTCTGTCCCTCTCTCACTACCTCTATCTTTGTCCCTATCTCTCACACACTCTCTCTCTCTCCCTGTGCCTTCTCTCAGTCCCTCTCCCCTTGTCCATATCTCTCACTCCCTCTCTCTCACTCCCTCTCTCTATCCCTTCTCTCACTACCTCTATCTCTGTTCCTATCTCTCACACACTCTCTCTCTGTCCCTATCTCCCATACTCTCTCTCTCCCTGTGCCTTCTGTCAGTACCTCTCCCCCGTCCCTCTCTTTTGCACACACTCTCTCTCTGTCCCTATCTCCCATACTCTCTTTCTCTCTCTCTCTCTCTCTCTCTTCCTGTGCCTTCTCTCAGTCCCTCTCCCTCTGTCCCTCTCTTTCACGCTCTCTCTCTCTGTCCCTCTCTCACACTGGAGAGGGTGGGATGGTAGCTCAGTGGTTAGCACTGTTGTCTCACAGCGCCAGGGACCCGGGTTTGATTCCAGCCTCAGGTGACTGTCCATGTGGAGTTTGCACAGCCTCTCTCTGCCTGTCTGAGCTTCCTGCGAGTGTTCTGGTTTCCTCCCATAATCCAAAGATGTGCACGTTCGGTGGATTGGCCATGCTCAATTGACCATAGTTGCCAGGGGTGTGCACGTGAGCTGGTTTAGACATTGTAAATGTGGGATTACATGGTTGGATGTTGGGTCTCAGTGGGATGCTCTTCAGGAGGTCAGTGTGGGCAGAATGGCCTGTTTCCACACTATAGGATACTCTGCCCCTCTCCATCTGCCTCTCTCCATTATGACATTTGGATCATACTTTGTAAGGTTCTTTTAATTCCCAGGATCAGGGACTCAGCACAAATGAAAACATGACATCACAGAAAAACTGTAAGTTCATTGGTTGCCAACTGCTATGAATTTAACTGCTTTATAAATTTCAAATTTCAGGTTTATCGCGGAAATATTTACAGGTCACAAAGTAAAAGGTGAGTCGCAAACATTTAAAGGGCTTTTGCCCGAAACGTCGATTTTCCTGCTCCTCGGATTCTGCCTGAACTGCTGTGCTTTTCCAGCAACACTCTAATCTAGAATCTGGTTTCCAGCATCTGCAGTCCTTGTTTTTACCCTGGAAACGTTTAAAAACCAAAGTTGCAAGGCCAGGGGATGTATTATACCTGGATGGTGGAGAAACTGGTACAGCCCATTGTGCTTCAAAGGAACCACATCTGGAGCAAGTGTTGGTTGTTTGAGGAATTCTGGCTCACAGTTGATGAGCTGGAGTCTGAGCTCCAAACTCTGACACATCAGGGACAGGGAGAGTTACCTGAATGTTGTGATTCAGGAGGCAGTCACACATCTTTGATTAATTGCTTCGTATTTGGCCAGTGGTCAGGGACAGGAGGGTGTGACTATAAACAAGGCAGGTTCAGGGATCCAGGAGGTAGTGCTGAGGGAGTTTGTTGATCAGATTTGGGATTCTTGCTCCCTCTGTGGATGAGAGTGTGGGCTGGAGGGAGGGTGAGCAAACTGATCATAAACCTGTGAGACAGGATGATGGTCCTACACAGCCTCCAAGATGGAGGAGAGAAAATAGAAATGTAGTTGTAATTGGGGATAGTATTGTTAGGGGAATGGACACTGCTCTCTGTGGGCAGGATTGTGAAATCTGAAGGCTGTGTTGCCTGGTGCCAGCGTTCAGGAGCGTGAGCGGCACGGTGGCACAGTGGTTAGCACTGCTGCCTCACAGCGCCAGAGACCCGGGTTCAATTCCCGACTCAGGCGACTGACTGTGTGGAGTTTACACGTTCTCCCTGTGTTGGCGTGGGTTTGCTCCGGTTTCCTCCCACAGTCCAAAGATGTGCAGGTGAGGTGAACTGGCCATGCTAAATTGCCCGTAGTGTTAGGTGAAGGGGTAAGTGTAGGGGTATGGGTGGGTTGCGCTTTGGCGGGTCGGTGTGGACTTGTTGGGCTGAACGGCCTGTTTCCACACTGTAATGTAATCTAATCTGGGATACATGGGAATTCGGAATGGGAGGGGAAAGATCCGGTTGTTGTGGTCCAAGTCAGTTCCAATGATATTGGGAGAACGAGGAAAACATTTCTACTGAGGGAATGTGAACAGCCAGGGGCTAAATTAAAAATCAGAACAAAAAAGGGAATAATCTCTGGATGACTACCACGGGTTAATTGGCACAGGGTCAATAAGATTATAGAGGTTCACGCATGTGGGAGATTAGTGTGGGAGAAATGGGTTTGACTTCATGGGACATTGGGATCCGTACTGGGAAAGGAGGGAGCTGCTCCAGGGTAGTTGTTATGGGGGTCTTTAACCTCCCCAATATTGACTGGGAATATTATATTCAAGTAGTTTAGATGAGTCAGTTGTTGTTCAATGCCTGCAGGAGAGTTTTCTGACAGTGTGTAGACAGGCCAACAAGGGGTGATGCCATATTGGATTTGGTACTGGGAATGAACCGGCAGGATATTAGATTTGGAGGTAGGTGAGCACTTTGCCAATAGTGACCATAATTTGCTTATGTTTGCAATAGCAATGGGCAGGGATAAGTATATACCGCAGAGCGAGGGTTATAGCTGGCAGAAAGGCGATTAGGCAAGATTTAGGATGCAGAGGATGGGGAAGGAAACTGCAGGGGAAGGACACACTTGAAATGTGGAGCTTATTCAAAGAACAGCTACTGCGGGTCCTTGATATGCATATGTCTGTCAGGCAAGGAGGAAGGGGTCGAGAGGGGGAGCCATGGTTTACTAAAGAAGTTGAAGCTGTTGTCAGGAGGAAGAAGAAGGCTTAAGCGAGGATGTGGCATGAAAGCTTATATAGGGGGGGCTTGAGAGTTATAAGTTAGCCAGAAAGGTTCGAAAGATAGGGCTAAGAAAAATCAGGAGGGGACATGAGAAGTTGTTAGCAGATAGGATCAAGGAAAACCCTAAGGCCTTCTGTAGGTATGTCAGGAATAAAAGAATGACTAGAGTAAGATTAGGGTCAATCAAAGACAGTATTGGGAAGTTGTGTGTGGAATCTGAGGAAATAGGGGAAGTGCTTAATGAATACTTTTCGACAGTATTCACATTGGAAAAGGGCAATGTTCATGACAATATGGAGATACAGGCGACTAGATTAGATGGGATTGAGGTTGACAAAGAGGACGTTTTAGCAATTTTGGATATGAAAACAGATAAAACCCCTGGGCTGGATGGGATTTATCCTTGGATTCTCTGGGAAGCCAGGGAGGAGATTGCAGAACCTTTAGCTTTGATCTTTATGTTGTAATTGTCGACAGGAGTAGTGTCAGAAGACTGGAGGACAGCAAATGCTGTTCCCTTGTTTAAGAAGGGGAGTCGGGACAACCCTAATGACTATAGGCCTGAAAGTCTTACTTCGGTTGTGGGTAAAGTGTTGGAAAAGGTAAAATGAGGTGGGATTTATAATCATCTGGAAAGGGATAATTTAATTAGGGATAGTCATCACACTTTTGTGAAGAGTTGGTCAATAAACTTATTGAGTTCTTTGAGAAGGTGACAAAACAGGTGGATGAAGATAAAGCAGTTGATGTGGTGTATATGGTTGATAAGGTTCCACACTGTAGGCCATTGCACAAAATACGGAGTTTCGGGATTGAACGTGATATAGTGGTTTGGATCAGAAGTTGGCTCACTGGAAGAAGACAGAGGGGAGTGGTTGATATCTGGTGGTTAATTTCTGGGTGCCACATTACCAAAAGAATATGGACACTT
The DNA here is from genome assembly GCF_037043375.1 of Chiloscyllium plagiosum. Classification (NCBI taxonomy): domain Eukaryota; kingdom Metazoa; phylum Chordata; class Chondrichthyes; order Orectolobiformes; family Hemiscylliidae; genus Chiloscyllium; species Chiloscyllium plagiosum. The sequence continues at coordinate 374,122 of NW_028270173.1, read as the reverse complement.
TGGAGAGGGTTCAGAGAAGGTTTACAAGGACCTTGCCTGGTATGGAAATTGCTAGCTATGAAAAGAGGTTGAGTACATGAGGATTGTTTTCATTAGAAAAAAGGAAATTGTGGGGGGACTTGATTGAGGTCTAAAAAACCATGAAGGATATCGACAGGATAGATAGAGATAAGCTTTTCCCCAGGGTGAAGGATTCAATAACAAGAGGTCACGTTTTCAAGGTGAGAGGTGGAATATTTATGGGGGATACACGTGGCAAGTATGGTAAACAGAGGGTGGTAGGTGCCTGGAACGTGTTGCCAGCAGAGGTAGTAGAGGCAGGCCCGGTAGATTCATTTAAGGTGCGTCTGGACAGATGCATGAGGAGGGGGGGAGCAGAGGGATACAAATGCTAAGGAATTGGGCGACAGGGTTAGACAGTGGATTTGGATTGGCTCAGGCTTGGAGGGCCAAAGGGCTGTAAATTTTCTTTGTTCTTTGTTCTTCTTTGATGGAAAATATTCATCCTGGAGCTCGGTCACCAGTGGTGTGCCACAAGGATCTGTTTGGGGGTCACTGCTGTTTGTCATTTTTATAAATGATTTGGAGGTGGGTGTGGAAGGGTGGGTTAGTAAATTTGCAGATGACACTAAGGTAGGCAGAGTTGTGGATAGTGCTGAGGGATGTTGTGGGTTACAGAGGAACATAGATAAGATGCAGAGCTGGGCTGAGAAGTGGCAAATGGAGTTTAATGTGGAAAAGTGTAAGGTAGTTCACTTTAGAAGAAGTAACGGGAATTCAGAGTACTGGGCTAATGGTAGAAATCTTGGTAGTTTAGATGAACAGAGAGATCATGGTGTCCAGGTACATAAATCCCTGAAAGTTTCCACCAGGTTGACAGGGTTGTTAAGAAGGTATATGCTGCTTTGGCATTTATTGGTAGGGGGATTGAGTTTCAGAGGCATGAGGTCATGCTTCAGCTGTACAAGACACTGGTAAGTCCGCACATGGAGTATTGCGTGTAGTTCTGGTCACCGCATTATAGGAAGGATGTGGAAGCTTTGCAAAGGGTTCAGAGAAGATTTGCTCAAATGTTGCCTGGTACGGAAGGAAGGTCTTACGAGGAAAGGCTGAGGGAATGAGGCTGTTTTCATTGGAGAGAAGAAGGTTAAGAGGTGACTTAATCGAGGTATATAAGATAATCCAAAGGTTAGATAGGGTGGACAGTGAGAGCCTTTTTCCTCGGATGGTGAAGGATAATGTGAGGGACCTGGCTTTTAAATTGAGGGGTGATAGATTTAGGATAGATATTCGGGGTAGTTTCTTCACTCAGAGAGCAATAGGGGTGTGGAATGGCCTGACTGCAACACTAGTAGACTCGTCGATGTTAAAGGTATTTAAATGGACATTGGACATAGATATGGATAATAATGGAATAGTGTAGGTTAGATGAGCATCAGATTAATTTTACAGGTCGGCGCAACATCGAGGGCCAAAAGGCCTGTACTGGGCTGTAAATATCTATGTTCTATGCTCCAATGGGATTGGCTCTGTGTGGATCACACAGGGACCAGAGACCTGGTAAATTACATAACTAGGGCTGTGGATGGGGCTTTAAGCAGAATGGGGGGAGTTTCAGTCACATGGAAAATTGTGGAAAATGTTAAAGCAGAGGGGAGGACTGAGCAGAGGTTATTAAAGTTAACAGAAGAAGTATTAGGTCAGAGTGTCGGGAAAGGGCCAGGAATCTAAATTCAGACACAGCACATAAAGGAACAACTGTGAGAAGGGGTGCAGTCAATGCAGGGCTGAGGGTGTTGTACTTAAATACAAACAGGATACAAAACTGGGTAAATGAGCTTGTGGCACAGATTGAAATTGGCAGGTATGATGTTGTGGGTATCACAGAGAGGTGGCTGCAAGGTGATCAGGTCTGACAGCTAAATATCTAAGGATACACATCAGATTGAAAGGACAGGGAGATGGGTGCAGGGGGTTGCTTTGCCTTATTAATAAGAAATGAAACTAAATTGATAGCAAAACGTGATACAGATTCGGAATACGTAGAATCTGTGTGAGGATAGTTGAGGAATCACAAAGGAAAAATAACCCAGATGGGTGCTATGCAAAGGGCTCCGAGCAGTAGTCAGTGTGGAGGGCAGAAAGTAAATCAGGAGAGAGAAAAGGCATGTAAGAAAGACATTATTCTAATAATCATGGAGGTCTTCAAAAGACAAGTGGATTGGGAGATTCGGTTTAGTCACAGATCCTCAGAAAAGGAATTTGTGGAAAGTCTAGGAGATTTTGTTGAGCAACCTGTGGCAGATCCTAAAAGGGAACAGACAGTTCTGGATTCAGTGATGTGTCATGAGGCAGACTGGATTAGGGAGATTAAGGTGAAGGAACCCTTGGGGGACAGTGACCGTAAATGATCGAATATGCTGTTGGTATCTTCCACCATGAAAACTGACGCAAAGCATCTGTTCAGTTCCCTCTCTGTTTATTTGTTCCCCATTATGACTTCTCCATCGTCATTTTCCAACAATCCAATGTCCACTCTTCTGTGTCTCTTACTTTATACACTGTATATATTTACAAAAAACTTGTTCTAATCTCCTTTAACATAACGAGCTAGCTTACTCTCAGATTTCATCTCTTTCCTTATTGCTTTTTTAGTTATCCTCTGCTGGTTTTCAAAAGCTTCCCAATCCTGTGGCTTCCCAATAATTTTCACTTTCTGTTTGCTTTAGGTACAAATATAGACGTACACTGAGACAAACATCAACATGGAACGTAAAGGTCTGCATTTTCACAGATATACATGTACAAATGTGGCCACCTACACAGTAACACACACACACACACACACACACACACACACACACACACACACACACACGCGATTTGGACCCAACAACACTGAAGGAACAGCGATATATTTCCAAGTCAGAATGCAGAGTGGTTTTGTAGGGATCTTGCCAGGAATGGTGTTCCCATTTAATATGTGGACACTGTTGATTTAATGGCTATTTGAAAACCTGCATTTTGGAGGATTGTGGAAAATATTTTACGTTTTGTGGAAACACCTCGAGTGGTTTCTTTAAAGGTCACGGGCACTGCTTTTCTAAAACCCAAACTTCCATGAAATGACATGACTTGTGCTCACTGCTCGCTGTGCTGTACACCGTGCTGTGGCTGTTTGTACAGTAACTGGATGGAGAGAGTGCTTTGTGTCTGTAATTAGCTGAGGGACATAAAGCCTGTGAGGAAGGGCTCTCCATCTGATCACTCCCGTGGTTGGTGAAAGAAACAACCCACTTGCTGAGTTCAGGATGAAACCTTTCCCTTCCTTCTGAAAGAGTGATCGAATGAACTTCTTGATTGTATTTCCATGAACAAGCTGATAGATACCGGGGACAGCCCTGTGTATGTGTGTGATTAGTGATGGCCACACGTGTAAGAACACAGAGGTGATAGACTTTGAAAAGTTTTATGCTTCATCCTTCTGTCTTCAACAATGACCTATTGGCTGGAGTGTTCTTACTTCCACAAATACAGTCCCTGCAGAGAATATTCGTTTTTCTGTTTTCATGAAGAGTGAGATTGTGTGAGAGAGAAAAACAGAAAATTGTTGCTGAAAAATGTGTTGCTGGAAAAGCGCAGCAGGTCAGGCAGCATCCAAGGAGCAGGAGAATCGACATTTCAGGCATGAGCCCTTCTTCAGGAATCATGCCCGAAACGTTGATTCTCCTGCTCCTTGGATGCTGCCTGACCTGCTGCACTTTTCCAGCAACACATTTTTCAGCTCTGACCTCCAGCATCTGCAGTCCTCACTTTTTCCACAGAAAATTGTTGGAAAAGCTCAGCAGGTCTGGCAACACTGTGGAGAGAAATCAGAGCTAACAGTTCAGGTCCAGTGACCCTTCCTCAGAAGTGCTAACTCTTGTTATTTCTCTCCACTGATGCTGTCAGACCTGCTGAGTTTTCCCAGCAACTCCTGTTGTTGTTTCTGATTTTCAGCATCTGCAGTTCTTCTGGTTTTGACTGAGATTATCTCTTGTTCAGCGGAAGATGGAAGCTTATGTGACATTGAGATGAGATGGTTCAGATGAGGCGATGGAGAGTTACAGATTAGCTCGGAAGGATTTAAAGAGAGAGTTCAGAAGAGCAAGGAGGGGACATGAGCAGTCTTTGAGGTAGAATAAAAGAGAACCCTATAGATTTCTGTCAGTATGTGAGGAATAAAAGGATGACTAAGGTAGGAATAGGGCCAGTCAAAGACAGAAGTGGGAAGCTGTGTGTGGACCCTGTGGAAATTGGACAGGACCTAAATGAAGATTTCTCATCTGTTTTCACTCAAGAAAAGAACAATATTGGAGAGGAGGAGACTGAGATATGGGTTATTAGACGAGAAAGGATTGAGGCTAGTAAGGAGGAGGTGTTATCAAGTAGAGATGGTGTGAAAGTAGATAGGACCCCTGGCAGGATGGGATTTATCTGAGGATTCTTTGGGAAGCTAGGGAGGAGATGGCAGAACCTTTGGCCTTGATCTTTGAATGTTCATTGTCTACAGATTTAGTACCAGAGGACTTGAAGAATTCAAATGTTCTGCCCATGTTCAAGAAGGGTAGTAGAGATAACCCAGGTAATTACAGACCAGTGAGCCTTAGGTCTGTTGTAGGAACAATTTTGGAAGGAATTATAGAAGATAGGATTTATAATCATTGAGCAAGCAACAATTTGATTGGAGATAGTCAACATGGTCTTGTCAAGGGCAGCTCGTGTCTCACAAACCGCATGGTGCTTTTTGAGAAGGTGACCAAGCATGTGGATGAGGGTAGACCAGTTGACAAAGTAAAGTCTTTGATAAGGTTCCACACAGTAGGCTTTTGGAGAAAATGCAGAGGCTTGGGTTTGAGGATGGTTTAGCAGTTTGGATTAGAAACTGGTTTTCTGTAAGAAGGCAGTGAGTAGTGGTTGATGGAAAATATTCAGCCCAGAGTCGGGTTATGAGTGGTGTGCCACAAGGATTTGTTTTGAGACCACTGCTGTTTGTTATTTTAATAAATGACTTGGATGTAGGCATAGGTGGATGGGTTAGTAAGTTTGCAAATGATGCTAAAGTTGGTGGAGTGGTGCACAGTGTGGAAGAATGTTGCAGGTTGCAGGGGGACTTGGATAAACTGCAGAATTGGGCTGAAAGGTGGCAAATGGAGTTCAATGCAGACAAATGTGAGGTGATTCACTTGGAGAAGAATAACAGGAAGGCAGAATACTGGGTCAATGGAAAGATTCTTGGTCATGTGGATGTGCAGAGGGATGTTGGAGTCCATGTATATAGATCCCTGAAAGTTGGCACCCAGGTTGAAAGTTCTGTTAAGAAGGCATACGGTGTGTTAGGTTTTCCTGGTAGAGGGATTGAGTTCTAGAGCTCGTATGTCATGCTGCAACTAAACAAAATGATAGTGTGGCCTCACTTGGAATATTGTGAATATTTCTGGTTGCCCCCATTACAGGAATGATGTGGAAGCATTGGAAAAGGTGCAGAGGAGATTTACTAGGATGTTGCCTGGTCTGGAAGGAAGGTCTTAGGAGGAAAAGCTGGGATACTTGGGTCTGTTCTCATTGGAGGCAAGAGGGGATTTAATAGAGACATACAAGATGATCAGAGGATTAGATAGGGTGGACAGTAAGAGTCGTCTTCTGAGAATGATGACATCTGCTTGTACAAGGGGACATAGCTGCAAATTGAGGGGTGAGAGATTTAAGATAGATGTCAGAGGCAGGTTCTTTACTCAGAGAGTGATAAGAGCGTGGAATGCCAATGTAGTTAATTCAGCTACATTAGCGGAATTTAAACAGTTCTGGGATAAGCATATGGATGATGATGGGATAGTGTCAGGGGATGGGCTTAGATTAGTTCACAAGTCGGTGCAACATTGAGGGCAGAAGGGCCTATTCTGCGCTGTATTGTTCTATGTTCTATTTTCTATCAGCCTTTCCTATCATCCTAACAGGAGTATACTCTCTCTGACTCTCATTATTTCATTTCTGAAGGTTTCCCATTTTCCAGCCGTCCCTTTACCTGCAAGCATCTGCCTCCAAACAGCTTTTGAAAGTTCTTGTCTAATATCATCAAAATTAGCCTTCCTCCAACTTAGAACTTCAGCTCTTAGATAGAGTCGATCCTTTTCCATCACTACTTTAAAACTAATAGAATCATGGTCGCTGGCTCCAAAGTGCTCTCTCACTGACACCTCAGTCACCTATCCTGCCTTATTCCCCAAGAGTACGTCAAGTTTTGCAACTTCTCTAATAGGTACATCCACAGACTGAATCAGAAAATGTTCTTGCACACACTTAACAAATTCCTCTCCATCTAAACCCTTGACACTACACCAGTTCCTGCCTATATCTGGAAAATTAAAACCCCAGACCATAACCATCCTATTATTCCTCCAGATGGCTAGATCTCCTTACAAATTTGTTTCTCAACTTCCCTCTGACTATTAGGGGTCTATAATACAATCCTAATAAGGTGATCATCCCTTTCTTATTTCTCAGTTCCACCCAAATAACTTCCCTGGATGTATTCCCAGGAATATCCTCCCTGAGTAAAGTTGCAATGCTATCCCTTATCAAAAATGCCACTCCCTCTCCTCTCTTTCCCACCTTTCTATCCTTCCTATAGCATTTATATCCTGGAACATTAAGCTGCCAGTCCTGTCCATCCCTGAGCCACATTTCTCTAATTGCTATAATATCCCAGTCCCATGTTCCTGACCATACCTTGAGTTCACCTGTTTTCCCTGTTCGGCCTCTTGCAGTGAAGTGAATGCAGTTTAATCTATCAGTCCTATCTTGTTCCTGCCTGCCCTGACTGTTTGACTGCTCCTTTTCCAAACCATATCAGTCTCAGACTGATATCTTTCCACACTATCTCCCTGAGTCCCACTCCCTCACCTTATGAGTTTAAATCCTCCTGACTATCTCTAGCAAATCTCCCTACCAGTATATTAGTGCCTGTCCAATTCAGGTTCAATCCATCCTTCTTGTATCAGTCACTTCTACCCCCGAAGTGATTCCAATGATCCAAAAATGCGAACCCTTCTCCCATGCACCAGCTCCTCAGCCACACACTCATCTGCTCTATCCTTCTGTTCCTGCCCTCACTAGCTCCTAGCACTGGGAGTAATCCAGATATTACTACCCTTGAGGACCACCTTGTTAAATTCCTGAGGTCAGAGTGTTCTTGAGGAGGTGCTCCAGTGACTAGGAGCAAGTCCCCAATCACTCGTGCAACATGGATGTCTCTGACTGGGCGCTGGGTTTTATCACTCTGTCCGTAGTTGCCCCCCCCTTGAGAAGATGGCAGTGAGCTGCCTTTGTGAACCGCTGCAGTCCATGTGCTGTAGGTAAACCGACAATGCATTTTAGGAAGGAATTCTGGGAATGTGACCCAGCCACACTGAAGGAATGGCGAGGGCTTGAAGAGGAACTTGCAGGGGGTGGTGTTCCCATGTATCTGCTGCTCCTTGTCCTTCTAGATGGAAGTGGCCATGGGTTTGGAAGGTGCTGTCTGAGGATCTTTGGAGAATCTCTGCAGTGCATCTTGTAGATGGTACACACTGCTGCGACTGAGCATTGATGGTGGAGGGAATGGATGTGGATGTGGTGCCAACAAGCGGGGACTGCTTTGTCCCTGGATGGTGATTACCTTCTTGAGCGTTTTGAGCATTGACAGGGTCAACAGGAGAAAGTTTTCTCCTTAATCAAAACGTCAGTAACCAGGAGACAAGATCCTGGGGGTTACCATTGACCAGAAACTCAACTGAACTTGCCACATGAACACAGTGACTACAAGAGCAGATCAAAGGCTGGGAATCCTGCAGTGAGTAACTCACCTCCTGACTCCCCAAAGCCTTCCCACCATCTACAAGAAATGCTGGACTCTCCAGTCTCCCAAATTAATAAGAAAATAGACTTTAGGTTTAACACCATGATATCCCACAGCCTCTGGTTTTGTGTCCCTTGTTAAATGGGATTGTGAAGGAGCTGTGAATTACCTCATGTAAATAGATAAAGGTGGGACCAGTTTAACCAGCTGGGCACATAGTTTCAGGGTCTGAGCTTGGTCAGTTGTTTGATCAATAGCAGAAACCTCATGTTAATTCTCTCCTGGTGATGTGGTGTGTAATTAATCTTCAACCACAAATATCTTACTCCTTATCTCACCACCCACCCACCACCGCCAGAATCCACTTTAATGCCAAGGGTGTGTGCTCCTGTCCTTCCAGAGATGGTATCATACAGCAGTGGGATTTAATTAGGTTCAGCGGGTGCCTGGTGTGACTCAAAACTGCAGAGAGGTTCCTCCCCCGGATTCCCAGGAGTCAGTGCTGGGATCATTGTTTTTCCTGGTATTCAGTCAGGATCGGGATCTTGCTGTGCAGGGGACAGTTTCCAAGTTTGCAGATTTCATTAAACCAGGAAGAAGTGTAAATGATGAAGATGACAGTGCAGAACTCCAAAAGGACATTTGCGAGTTGGTGGAGTCAAGGAGAAGTGGGATAGATGAGGTTCCTTGCAGGAAAGTGGGAGGTGATGTATTTTGGAGGGAAGGACATTGAGAGACAATATAAAGTTGCCGGGGGGTGGGGGGAGGGCACTTCAAAAAGGGGTGGGGCAGGAGCAGGGTGAGGCTGCACAGATCATTGAAGGTGGCAGGATAGCTGGAGAGAGCAGTGAATAAAACACAAAGTGTCCTCAGCTTTATTAAGAGTGGCACAGAGTACAAGAACAAGGAGATGATGTTACACTTGTGCAAGGCACTTGTTAGACCTCAGCTGGAGTACTGTGTCCCGTTCTGGTCACCCAGTTATAGGAAGGGGAAGGTTCAGATGAGATTTACCAGGATGCTGCCAGGTACGGAAGGTTGGGGTTATAAAGAAAGGCTGGGTAGGCTGGGACATTTTTCACTGGAACTTAGCAGTTAATGGTAGTTCCCTTTTCACTCAGATGGGGGATTCCAAGAATAGGAGTCATATCTTTAAGCTGAGAGGAGAAAGATTTAAAAAAGACATGAGGGACTACTTTTTAATACAGAGATTGGTTCAAGTGGAGAATGAACTTCCCGAGAAGGTGTTGGATGTGGGCACAGTTACAATGTTTAAAAGACATTTGTTAAGTACATGAATAGGAAAGGTTTGGAGGGATATGAACCAGGAGCAAGCAGGTGGGATGAGTTTAGTTTGGGATTCTGTTCAGCATGAGTCAAAAAGGAATACTGATGAAGAGCTTATGCTTGAAACATCGCCTCTCCTGCTCCTCAGATGCCACCTGACCGGCTGTGCTTGTCCAGCACCACACCTTTTGACTCTGATCTCCAACATCTGCAGTCCTCGCTTTCTCCTAGTCCATTATGTTCAGCATTGACCAGTTGACTGAAGGATCTGTTTCTGTGCTGTGGAAGACTCTGTGACTCCACAAATTGGGACTGTTCTTCTTGGAGAGAAAAATGCTGAGAGGGAGATCTGATCCACCTACCAGGCCCGCTGTCATGGACAGGCCATCAGCATTCTCAATGATCCATCCCACCCTGGTAATGCTTTTCTATAACCTCTACCTGAAGCCTGAACACACACACCAGCCGGGTTCGAAACGGTTTCTACCCTCCTGTTGTTAGAATCCTGAAAGCTCTCAGAAACTCTTAGCATTCACCTGTACTTGTGTTTTTTTTCTTTGTTTTTACCGATGTTTACCAACGATTTACTTACGTATGCTATTTCACTGTTGATCTGCCTGTATTGCTCGCAAGACAAAGCTTTTCACTGTGCCTCAGCACACGTGACAATAAATTCAATTCCATTCAATCCAATTCAATTCGGATAGAGGTTTTCAAAATCCCGAGCAGGGTCTGGACAGAGTCGAGGGAGAAGCTTTTCCCTCTCAGAAAACAAACAAGAACTAAAGGGACAGAGATCTGTCAATGAAACAAGGAGAAGGTGCTGGGGAAGTGGAAAGGTCTGAAGGTGAATAAGTCATCCACACCTTAGAGTTCTGAAGGAAATAGCTGAGGAAATAATAGAGGCATTGATGGTGAGCTTTCAGGATTTACTTGAGACATGGAGAGTACCAGAAGACTGGAAATTGATGAAAATAACACCCCTGTTTAAAGGGAGGGAGGCAGAAGACAGGTAACTATGGGCCAGTTAGCCTGACCTTGGTCATTGGTAAGATTTTAGTGTCCATTCTTAAGGATGAATTATGGAGTACTTGGAAGTGCATGGTGAAATCCGGCTGGGTCAGCATGGCTCTGTCACCGGGAGATCATGCCTCACAAATCTGTCAGATTTCTTTGAGGAGGTAGCAAGCAAGTTAGAAAAAGGACAGCCAGTGCGTGTGACATGTGTGGATTTCCAGGAGGTTTTTGACAAGGGGCCACACAGGAGACTGCTAAATCAAACAAGAGCCCATGGTATTAGGGGCAAGGTACTGATAGAGGATTGGCTGACTGGCGGAAGGCAGAGAGTCGGGTTAAAGGGGCCTTTTTCAAATGGCAACCAGTAACTAGTGGAGTTCTACAGGAGTCAGTGTTGGGACAACAATTGTTCACGTTGTACACTAATGATCTGGACGTAGGAGCTAAGGGTATTGTTGCTAAGTTTGCAAATGATGCAAAGATAGGTGGAGGGACAGATAGTGTTGAGGATGCAGGGAAACTGCAGAAGGACTTGGACAGGCTGGGAGAGTGGGCAAAGAAGTGGCAGATGGAATATAATGTCAGAAAATCTGAGGTTATATGCTCTGCGAGGAAGAATAGAGGATAGATTGTTTTCTAAATGGAGATAGGCTTCAGGGATATGAATGAAAAAGGGACTTAGGAGTCAGAGATCAGGATTCTCTTCTGGTTAACATGCAATATGTGTTTGTGTAAGTGTACTCAGTGTTTCCCTGAGTTCTTAAGGCTCCAATCATTTTCAGTTGCTTCATCAATGACCTTCCCTCCACATTAAGGTCAGAAGTGGGAGTATTCACCAAGGATTTTTTGAAAATGTATTTGTGGGAGGTGGGCGTCGCTGACTGCCCGCATTTATTGCCCATCCCTAATTGTCCCCTTGAGGAGGTCATGGTGAGATGCCTGCTTGAACCACTGTAGGTTCACAATGCCCTTAGGGAGGGAGCTCCAGCATTTTCCAGGATTCCTGATGATACTAAAGGAATGGCGATATATTTCCAAATTAGGATGGAGAGCAGCTCAAAGGGAAACTATTAGGGAGTGGCATTCCCATGTATTTGCTGCCCTTGTCCTTCTAGATTGAAGTGGTTGTGTGTTTGGAAGGTACCGTCTGATGATCTTTGGTGAATTCCTGCAGTGCATCATGTAGATTGTGCACACTGCTGCTCCTGTGCATCATTGGTAGAGGGAATGGATATTTGAGGATGTGGAGATAATCAAGTTGGTTCCTTTGTTCCGAGATGGTGTCGAGCTTCTTGAGTGTTTTGGACATTGACAGGGTCAACAGGAGAAAGTTTCCTCCTTGGTGGAGAAGTCAGAAACCAGGAGACAACTTCCGGGTGTTACCATTGATCAGAAACTCACCTGAACTGGCCCCATTAACAAAGTGACTACAGGAGCAGGTCAGAGGCTGGGAATCCTGCAACGAGTAACTCATCTCCTGACATGCCAAAACCAATCCACTGTCTGCAAGAAATGTTGATCTTGCCAGTCTCCCAAATTTTTAAGAAAATAGACGTTAGATATGACATCTTGATATCCCACAGCGTCACCTGATTAAAGGGAATCGTGAAGCAGCTGGTAATTACCTCACTGAGTTAGTTTGTAAATAGATAAAGGTAGGACCAGTTTAACCTGCTGGGCAGCATGGTTTCAGGGTCTGAGGGTGGGACAAAGAACAAAGAACAATACAGCACAGAAACAGGCCTTTGGCCCTCCAAACCTGCACTGACACTGTTTGCCTTTCCATACTAAAACTGTCTTCATGTACTGGATCCATATCCCTCTATTCCCTTCCTATTCATGTATTCATCCAGGTGCTTCCTGAATCCTGCACCTGTGTCTGTTTCCACCACCTCCTCTGGCAGCACGTTCCAGGCACTCACCATCCTTTGTGTGATAAGCTTGCCTTGCACATTGTTTTTAAACAACCCCCTGACGGCACCTTGAACCTGTGTCCCCCAGTTCTTGACCCCTCCACTCTGGGAAAAAGCCTCATACCTTTCACTCTATCCAACCGCTGCAGTCCAAGTCCACTGAGGGAGAGCATTACAGGATTTTGCTCTACAGACAGTGAAGGAACTGTGATGTTTTTTATAATTTAAAACAAAATCATTAAAAATCTCTTTGTATACAGACGTAGTCAGAAATGCAGTTCAATTCTGCAGAGTGGAGTTTGACTCTATCCAAAACAAAAACCAAAGCCCTCCCCTATACATACAATACTAAAAGATATATATTGAGAGACTAGGAGGGTCTGATAAAATCTGCAGAAAGTCCTCAGATGGTGGTCTTTCCCCACTGTGCCGTGGCTGCACCTACCCCAAGTTTTAGTCCGTCCCTCAGCACATCGTCCTGGACCTTGGAATGTGCCAGTCTGCAACACTCGGTCAGGTCAACTACTGGAAGATCAAAGAGCATCTTTCACTGAGTTGATAGTCCTCCAGATCAATCAGTGTTTGTGTCAGAATGCATCCTTGGGAACACACCGTTTTGCACATAACCCCTCGACAAAAACCACTGCATCTTTCTCCAGAGTTACATTGCAAAGACACATTCCAGGAGGAGATATGTGTGACAGTCTCTACTCCCTCTGCACCTGCTTCACGGGTGGGCTGCAGTGGTACAGAGAGACCAGGCATGCATGAAGGGTCTCACAGGTAGTGCCCTTCTCCCCACCATCAGATTGTTCCATTGGTTCGATGTTGGCAAAACAATAAATTCAAACACAGTTGGGTTTTAGTATTCTGGGGCATAATTTAAACTGATTGACTAAATTCAAGTTGTTGTCAAAACTGCAACCAAAACTCAGGTATCCATTTCAAAGCTAATTGTGACATCCTTTCAATTTTACAGTACACTCTGAGACTGCCATCTCATCAGATCACAGGCACTTGTAATCTCTCATTTCGACTCCCCCTCCTACTCTGCCAAGGACATCAGGTCCTGGGCCTCCTCCATCACCGCTCCCCCACCACCCGACACCTGGAGGAAGAATGCCTCACCTTCTGCCTCGAAACATTTCAACCCCAGGGCATCAATGTGGATTTCACCAGTTTCCTCATTTCCCTGCGCCCCCACCTTACACCAGTTCCAACCTTCCATCTCAGCGCCATTCTCATGACCTGTCCTACCCACTAATCTTCCTTCCCACCGATCCGCATCATCCTCCTCTCTGACCTATCACCTTTACTCCTTCCTCCATCCACCTATTGTACTCTTTGCTACCTTCTCCCCAGCCCCACCCCCTTCCCATTAATCTCTCCACCCCGGAGGCTCCCTGCCTCGTTGCTAATGAAGGGCTTTTGTCTGAAATGTAGATTTTCCTGCTCTTCGGATGGTGCCTGGCCTGCTGTGCTTTTCCAGCACTACTCTAATCTAGATTCCTAACTTCCACCTCATGCACAATAAGTAATAATCCTCCCCATCTTATTCCTGCATATGTCCTCATACTGCTGCAACCAACCTTTCAACTGAGTTCTGTGCTCCTGAGACAGATAGTTCACTAACCTATCCCACTCCTCAAGGGCTTCCTCATTACTTCACATATTTTGAGACACATTAATCTCCATGACATCTGGATTTGATTCCTCATTCTGTGGGGCAGTAACTAACACCAGTTTCTCCTGTTCTCTGTCTCTATTTTAATAAGGTTTCAACATAAACACATGACATACCCGACACAGATTTTTCTATCCTGCATCTTTACCAGATAGTTTACCTAATTCAGCTTTTTCTCAATTTGATAGCGAGCACTAAACCTGGCTTTGAAGGGATCGCCTATCACTAGTTACAATACTAATATGCCATCCCCTTGGGAAAACATTCAAGTATTAGTGTTTTTATCTGCCACCTGTTTCATTCTATGCTGTGCCCTTTTCAGGTGCTGTTTAACTAACTCACCGACCCGATTTCATCTCTCCCACACCTCAGACACATAATCCAAGTGTGAGATCTCTGACTTTGGTCCTGTCAATTTTCCTTTAATTAATTTCAAAGTCCCTCTCACTTCATGTCTGAATATTAACTCAAAGGGAGTAAACTGAGTAGATTTGTTTGGGGCATTTCTAATGGCAAACAATGTGAATGGGATCAATTTATCCTAATCTTTCAGGTAGGCCTGACATTAAGCTCTTAACATGGTCTTCAGTGTCTGATGCCACCTTTCCATGGCTCTTTAGGATTCAGGAAAGTGCACACTTGATTTAAAGTGCTGTATGCCTCAGCTATCCATGACTTTCTGAAACATGTTAGCAGTGGAATTAGCCCCTTGGTCTGACTGAATCTCTCTGGGTAGCCCATACTGCGTAAAGAAAGCTGCTAACTCTTCCATCACACTTTTTGCCTAATACTCCATCATGGAATTGCTTCCAGAAATCTGGTAGACACATCCATTATGGTTAGCAAGTACTGGTTCCAACTTTTAGTTTTTGGGAGGGGACCTACACAATCAGCCATGACCCGTGTGAAAGGTTCTTCAAATGCAGGAATTGGCAACAAAAGTGCTGGTTTTATTACCGTCTGTGGCCTACCTACCATTTGGCACAGATGGCATGGACAGCAACGTTTAACCACATCCTTGTGCAGTTCAGGACAATAGAAGTGTTTTTCTACCTCAGCCTGTGTCTTCCTCACACCCAGGTGACCTCCTACTGGTAATTCATGTGCTACCCGTAACACTTCCTGTCTGTATGCTCCCGGAAACACAATCTGGTGCACCTCTGCCCATTTCTCCTCTGCACTAACCTGCTGTGCAGGTGAAATTTTTCAATTTTGATCATTGGTTCAATTTTTGCAAAATAATAAATTCAAACTGGATTGGATTTTATTTTTCTGAGTCATAATTTAAACTGATTGAATAAATACAAATTGGTGTCAAAACAGCAACCAACTCAGGTATCTATTTCACAGCCAAATGTTACATATTTTCAATTGTCCAGTGCACTCTGGGACTGCCATCTAGTCATATCACGCAGGAGATGTAAGCTCTCAGTTTCGAATAGCATTCATTCTCTCTCAAAGGTACAGTACACACCTACAACTTCATAACGGGGTAAATAGATCAGGTCTTTTCCCTGAGGTAGCGGAGTCTAAAACTAGAGGTCATAAGTTTAAGGTGAGAGAGGAAAGATTTAAAAGGGAGCTGAGGGGTAATTTTTTCACGCAGGGACTGGAGCATGCATGGGATGAGCTGCTAGAGGAAATGGTGGAGGTTGTATAATTACAACATTTAAAAGGCATCTGGATGGGTATACAAATAGGAAGGATTTGGAGAGATATAAACCAAGTGCTGGCAAATGGAACTGGATTAATTTCAGATACATGGTTGGCATGGACAAGCTGCACTGCAGGGTCTGAATCCGTGCTGTACAGCCCTATAATTCTATGACTCTCCTTTGCCCTCAGGGTCTTGAGGACGCTCTGTGCTGACGACTTCTTGAAGGACTGGTGGGTCACAGTGAGATATTTCCAATTGAGGGCAGTGAGTGACCTGGAGGGGAGCTTGCAGTGATAATGTTCCCATGTATCTGCTGTCTTTGGCTTTCTACATGTAAGTGGCCATGGGTTTGGAAGGTGCTATCTAAGGAGCTAACAATCGATCCAAGACTTTTATATTATTTCTGAACCTTCCCAGTGACAGAGCTTTCTCCTCTATCCCATGGTCTGGGCTGAATCCTCCTCTTCAGTAAAGACAGATTGACAGTATCCATTTCACACCTCCATCATGAATTGCAGATGGGGAGATTTTTTTGACCAGCTGAGGATGTTGGTTCCTCCCCTGTTAAGGAATGTTTGGACCTACATTTCCACTGCTCTCTTCTTTGTACAAAAGTGACCCGTCAATATGCAATTTTTCAAACCCCAGTCAGAACAGATTGGAGGTGACCTGGATGTGACTGATGGCTGACAGTGAACTTACAGTCAATGTGAGTTGGAAAACGCCTTCACAATGTTAATCCGGAGTGTACAGTAATTTTGTTCCAGACTGTATTGGTTCATTTAGAGTTCCTTATTCTGTAAGTCATTGAGTAATGTATCTGTCTTTGAGAGTTGATCAATTGTTTTCCTGCATCATTCTGCAACTCCCACTGCCTGAGGACATGCTCAGTCTTACAACATCATTCCAATTAATTACCGATGGGAACAACCAGCTTCAGACCTGCCCAGACCTGTCACAATAACCGTCTCATAGTTGTGAACTCCCAGGCCTTTTACAAACTGAATGGGAGTGGAACAAATATTGGATTGGATTGGATTTATAAAGGCCATTCTATCTGTCATGCCTCTCCCTTTAAACACTTTCTCAATTCCATTGGAAAGTTGGTGTCTGATCAGCTCGCACTCCGTCAGATGCCTCCCGGTCTCCTCATTTCTCTCCTCCCTCAGGGATTCGCTCTTTCTCCATTTTCAAAATCCTGAATGGAGCCTGGGTAGAGTAGAGAGAGAGAAGCTGTTCCTACTGTGGGGGAGGCAGGTTCAACTGAGGCATTCCAGAAGGATATTGGATGCGTATATGCATATAAATGGGGAACAGGGATGTGGGGAACAGGCAGGAGATTGGCTGTGGGGAGATAAAGTAGTGCTGGCAGGATGGGGGCTGAATGGTCTCATTTGGCACTGTGGCAATTCTGTGGGGATTGTGTGTCTCTGAATGAGATCAGGTGATGAGTTACAGTCATTGGTCTATCCCAACACCAGTTCATGATGTAACTGAACAATGTGAAGAAATAAATTACACCATTAATGGGCTGATGTGATCTGGATAGCCTACAAAACAAAATTAAAACCTGGGGAGTTAGGAGATCTAAAACAATCTGAGAGTGCTGGAGAAACTCAGCAGATCTGGTAGCAACTGTAGAGACATATACAGAAAGAGAGAGAGAGACAGAGGCAATGTTTTGAGTCTTGTGACTCATCTTCCATGATGACCATCCCAATTAATGCCGGAGGATTTGAAATTGTCTGCCATAACTACTAGATTAGTGTTTGAATATTAATTATGCTGATAATGTTATTAACTATATAAAGTACACACATTTAATCACAGGCTCCAAGAAGAAGGTGACATGATAATTGCTCAGCTTTATGGTTGAGCTTTATCAGATCTACAAGTGATATTTGTGTCTGCTTTGTGAAAGAAGCTTCATTCTATTGAAATGTGAGTTGTATGTGTTTTCTTGTTTTTGTAACCTTTATAATTTGAGAAGGAATGAGCTTCCCCAAAAACTTTAAGTGTCAAACATGACCTTGATGCCATTTAATCTTGACTTTGCAAGGGCTAAAAACTTCTCTGCTCAGGAGTGAACTGACAACTGAGTCACTTCTATCCACAAAGCAGACAGCCACATTGCATCCAGTGGCAGAGAGGAATATTGATCAGGAAGGCAAGAGAACTTTCTGATCCTAATATGGTGATTTGGGATCTTTTCTTTCATGGAAGCAGGCAGAACTTTGACTTAATAGGTCTTAGACCATGATGCTTAAGAGTTGACCTCAGTCATGTGTGTGAGACATTATATGTTTATGTTCCACAAAACAAGAATTGCCGTTAGGAAAATCTGACACAAACTAGTTTTTGGTTTGAATGACTTGGGGCTAACACTGAGTTTGTGCTTCATTCACTGATCCCACCTCAAGGCTGCAGGGTGGACACTGTCATTGGCCTCAGTTTTCCTTGGGTTAAAGACGACCAAAGCTGCTGGAGGTTTCATTATCCTGATCAGTATCCAATGATGAGACTGATGTAAGAAGGTGAGGTCCCCAATGATAACTGGTGTTCCATGGTACCTTTTCCCCACTTCAAATCTGAAGTTTGCGCTATTTCCATGAAATATTGGCATAATATTCTGAAAGAAAAACAGAAATTGCTGAGAAAATACAGTAGCTGCAGAGAGAAAGCAGAATTAGCATTTCAAGGTTGGTGACTTTTAATCAGAACTGGTTGCAGTTCAGAAAACGTAGTATTTATACAGAAGGTGATGTTGGGGTGGGGGTGTAGGGGAAAGGTGTGTGGAATGGTGGAAGTGGAATCGAGAGAGAGAGAGAGAGAGATAGGAAAGGGGTTTGCAGATGAGGGGATTATTGAAAGGATGCACGGACAGAGATTTAAGTGAATGACTGACAATAAGAACTGAGAGTCAGAGAGAATGGTTTCCTGTTCCCGTGGGAATTGGTTGCTAGCC
This sequence comes from Chiloscyllium plagiosum, assembly GCF_037043375.1. Lineage (NCBI taxonomy): Eukaryota > Metazoa > Chordata > Chondrichthyes > Orectolobiformes > Hemiscylliidae > Chiloscyllium > Chiloscyllium plagiosum. Next base: position 355,723 of record NW_028270173.1, on the reverse strand, counting down.
TATCCCCAGAAATGGAAACACATGTTGAGGAAGGGAAGTGAGGAGTCAGAGATGGACCAAGTTGAAGGTGAGAGCAGGGTGGAAGTTGGAACTTGGTGAGACCACATTTGGATTATTGTGTGTAGTTCTGGTCACCCGACTATATGAAGGATAGCCCTTCATGATGGCCCTTCAGGCACAGTCAATGTTTGTCTCAGTGTGAGTCCCGGGAAACTGACCCAAAGAGCTGCTCAGGGTGAACCTCCCCAGAAACCACAGTGTGATAACACAGTGCCTTCCTGTCCCTCAGTGATGCTGGTTTCTGAGAAGCCGCGATGGGAACTGTTCCAGGAGGAGGAGGACACTGAGATCCCACCTCCTGGTCACAATTACTGAGCTGTCAGGGATCTGACACAGATATAAAGGGTGCTCCTCTCAGACACAGAGATTGTTACCCTCCGTCCCAGACTCTCTGGGAGATCACCGCAGCGATGAGTGAGATTAATCTGTATGAACATGAGGGCTGCACGGGGAACAATGAAACCTTTTACAGTTGCACCCTGAACCTCGGATTGAAGTTCTTCAGTGATATTGCTCACTCCCTGAAGGTGAAGGGGAACCCCTGGGTGGTTTACATTGGCAACAACTACACAGCAACCACAAGACATTCGAGGAGGGAGAGCATGAGAAACTGGGAGTGCTTGATCAGAAGATCAGCTCCCTTCAGCTGTTCACTGCAGATCCAAGGACCAACCCATCCATCGAAGAGTAAGAAGACGTTAACTTCAAGGGAGAACTGATAACCTGACCACAGACAAGGAGGTGTGAGGCTGTCAGACCCAGAGGGAGGGGTTATAGGGGGGAAGGTTTAATATCCTCCCAGGATCTTGATAATCCCCCACCCCCTCAAACCCCCAGCTGTGAGGATCAGCCTTCTGCTATTCCCTCCACACTGACCCTCTAAACCTGCAGCACTCCATCAGAACTGATCATCTGATAGTGCGGCTCTCCCTCAGTACTGACCCTCCCAATGGGGCAGCACTCCATCAGAACTGATCATCTGACAGTGCGGCTCTCCCTCAGTACTGACCCTCCCAATGGGGCAGCACTCCATCAGAACTGATCATCTGACAGTGCGGCTCTCCCTCAGTACTGACCCTCCCAGTGGGACAGCACTCCATCAGAACTGATCATCTGATAGTGCGGCTCTCCCTCAGTACTGACCCTCCCAATGGGGCAGCACTCCATCAGAACTGATCACCTGACAGTGCGGCTCTCCCTCAGTACTGACCCTCCCAATGGGACAGCATTCCATCAGAACTGATCACCTGACAGTGCAGGGTCCTTTAGTATTGACCCTCTGACAGTGTCGCATGCACTTTGCACTTACCCTCTGAAGGTGCAGCACTTCCTCAGGACTGACCTTCCGAAAATGCGGCATTCCTTCAGTGCTGATCCTCTGACAGTGCAGCACTCCCTCAGTACTGACATTCTGCAAGTACATCACTCCATCAGTGCTGACCCTCTGACAGTGCAGCACTCCCTCAGTACTGACCCTCCAATAGGGTGGCACTCCGTCAATCTAATCCTCCAACAATGCAGCATTACCTCAGTACTGACCCTCTAACAGTGGGGCACTCCTTCAGTCCTGACTCTCTGACATTTCACCACTACCTCAGTAGTGATCCTCTGACAGTGCCACACTCCCTCAGCACTGACCCTCCAACAGTGAGACACTCCCTCAGCACTGACCCTCTGACAGTGCAGCACTCTGTCGGCACTGAACCTCTGACAGTGCAGCACTCTGTCGGCACTGAACCTCTGACAGTGCAGCACTCCTTTAGTATTGACTTGCTGTCAGTGTTGCATGCCCTTGTGTTAGGACAGGTTGATGTTAGGAAGGAGGATGTGCTGAAAATTTTGAAAAACATAAAGATAGATAGATCCCCTGGGCCAGATGGGATATATTCTAGGTTACTGCAGGAAGTGAGGGAAGAGTTTGCTGCATTTTTGACGATAATCTTTGCATCCTCACTGTCCACTGGAGTCGTGCCAGATAATTGGAGGGTTGCAAATGTTACTCCCTTGTTCAAGAAAGGGAATTGGGATAATCCTGGGAATTACAGACCAGTCAGTTTTACGTCAGTGGTGGGCAAAGTATTGGACAGGACTCTGAGAGACAGGATTTATGATTACTTGGAGAACCATGGTTTGATTAGAGATTGACAGCATACCATTTTTGAGGGGTAGGTCATGTCTCACAAATCTGATTGAAGTCTTTGAGGATGTGACAAAGCATATTGATAAGGTCGGGCAGTGGATGTGGCGTATGTGGATTTTCTCAAGGTATTTGATCAGGTTCCCCATGATATGCTCATTCAGAAAGTAAGGAGGCATGGGATACAGAGAAACATGCCTGTCTGGTTACGGAATTGGCTGACCCATAGAAGACAGAGGGTGGTGGTAGATGTGGAGTCTTCAGCCTGGAGCTCGGTGACCAGTGGTGTTCCACAGGGATAGGTTCTGGGACCTCTGGGCTTTGTGATTTTTAAGTGAGTTAGTAAGTTTGTCGATGACGCACAGGTTGGTTGAGTCATGGATAATAGAGAGGGCAGTTGTAAGTTGCAAAGAGACATTGACAGGATGCAGAACTGGGCTGATAAGTGGCAGATGGAGTTCAACTTGCAAAAGTGTGGAGTGATACATTTTGGAAGGTCAAATTTGAATGCGGAATACGGGGTTAAAGGCAGGATTCTTGACAGCGTGGAGGAGTAAAGGGATCTTGGGGTCCATGTCGATAGATCCCTCAAAGTTGCCACCAAGGTTGATAGAGTTGTCAAGAAGGCATATGGTGTGTTAGCTTTTATTTGCAGGGGAATTGAGTTTAAGAGCCGCAAGGTTATGCTGCAGCTCTATAGAATCCTGGTTAGACTGCACTTGGAATAGTGTGTTCAGTTCTGATTGCCTCATTAGAGGGATTATGTGGAAACTTTCGAGAGGGTGCAGGGAGATTTATCAGAATGCTGCCTGGATTGCAGGGCATGTTTTATGAAGAAAGGTTGAGGAATCTAGGGCTTTTCTCATTGGAGCGAAGAGGGATGAGAGGTGACTTGATAGAGGTGTACAAGACATTGAGATACATAGATAGAGTGGATAGCCAGAGACATTTTCCCCTTGGCGGAAATGTCTATCATGAAGGGGCATAATGTTAAGGTAATTGGAGGAAAGTTTAGGGGAGATGCCAGAGTTAGATTCTTTACTCAGAGATTGGTGGGTGTGTGGAATGCACTGCCAGCAGTGGTCGTAGAGTCACATACATCAGGGATACTTCAGCGACTCTTGCATAGGTACATGGAAGATAGTACAATGAAGGGTATGCAGGTTAGTCTGATCTTAGGGTAGGATGAAAGGCTGGCACAGCATTGAGGGCTGAATGGTCTGCATTGTGCTGTGTTCTATGTTCACTCCATCAGCACTAACCCTCTGACAGTACAGTACCCATCAGTGCTGATCTCCAACAGTGCAGCACTCCATCAGCACTGATCCTCCGACAGTGGGGCACTCCCTCAGGACTGACCCTTGAACAGTGCAGCACTCCCTCCGCACTGGCCCTCGAATAGCGCAGCATTCCCTCAGCACTGACCCTTGAACAGTGCAGCACTCCCACATACAAAAGACTAAAAAAGGCTGACTGCTAACAGCTAAATAAATGCTGAGCCATTCCAACCCCAGGATCCAATCTGAAAAATGAGGATTTACAGAGCAAGAGACTGAGAAGGACAGTTTTGTTTTGTGTGTGAGAGCAGCTTTTGTTAGAAAATATGCTTTATTCATAAAAAACTTTAATATGTCGACATACACAGTTCCTAAAATATTTCTGATCAGTCTTTGCAATAAGGTCAATCATTGTACGACATCAGGTTATAGTCCAACATCTTTATTTGAAACCACAAGCATTTGGAACCTCCCTCCTCCTTCAGGTGCTGGGAGAGAGGGGGACATCAGACACACAATTTATAAGTAAAAGATCAAAGGGTCATACAACTGATTAAATGCATTGAACAAACCCAGGATGGCTAATCATTGGAATCTCGTTTGGGGTAGAAGTGACCTGTACAAGAAGGACGGAGTGCACCTAAATTGCAAGGGGACTAATATACTGGCAGGGAAATTTGCTCAAACTGCTTGGGGGGATTTAAACTAGTAAGGTGGGTAGGGGGGGAACCCTGGGCGAGAATGAGGTAAGAGATCAATCTGAGACTGGTACAGTTGAGAACAGAAGTGAGTCAAACCGTCACGGAACGCAGGGACAAGGTAAGACTAATAAATTAAACTGCATTTATTTCAATGCAAGGGGCCTAACAGGGAAGGCAGATGAACTCAGAGCATGGTTAGGAACATGGGACTGGGATATCATAGCAATTACAGAAACATGGCTCAGGGATGGGCAGGACTGGCAGCTTAATGTTCCAGGATACAAATGCTTCAGGAAGGATAGAAAGGGAGGCAAGAGAGGAGGGGGAGTGGCATATTTCATAAAGGATAGCATTACAGCTGCGCTGAGAGAGGATATTCCTGGAAATACATCCAGGGAAGTTATTTGGGTGGAACTGAGAAATAAGAAAGGGATGATCACCTCATTGGAATTGTTGTATAGACCCCCTAATAGTCAGAGGGAAATTGAGAAATAAACTTGTAAGGAGATCTCGTACGAATAATAGGGTAGTTATTGTAGGGGATTTTAACTTTCCAAACATCCACTGGGACTGCTCTAGTGTTAAAGGTTTAGATGGAGAGGAATTTCTTAAGAGCGTACAAGACAATTTTCTAATTCAGTCTGTGGATGTACCTACTAGAGAAGGTGCAAAATTGACCTACTCTTGGGAAATAAGACAGGGCAGGTGACTGAGGTGTCAGTGGGGGAGCACTTTGGGGCCAGCGACCATAATTCTATTTGTTTTAAAACAGTGATGGAAAAGGATAGGCCAGATCTAAAAGTTGATGTTCTAAACTGGAGAAAGGCCAATTTTGACGGTATTAGGCAAGAACTTTCGAAAGCTGATTGGAGGCAGATGTTTGCAGGTAAAGGGACGGCTGGAAAATGGGAAGCCTTCAGAAATGAGATAACAAGAATCCAGAGAAAGTATATTCCTGGTAGGGTGAAAGGAAAGGCTGGTAGATATAGGGAATGCTGGATGACTAAAGAAATTGAGGGTTTGGTTAAGAAAAAGAAGGAAGCATATGTCAGGTATAGACAGAATAGATCGAGTGACTCCTTAGAAGAGTACAAAGGAAGCAGGAGTATACTTAAGAGGGAAATCAGGAGGGCAAAAAGGGGATGTGAGATAGCTTTGGCAAATAGAATTAAGGACAAAAAGGTAACTAGGGAGAGAATAGGGCCCCTCAAAGATCAGCAAGGCGGCCTTTGTGTGGAGCCACAAAAAATGGGGGAGATCCTAAATGAATATTTTGCATTAGTATTTACTGTGGAAAAGGATATGGAAGATATAGACTGTATGGAAATAGATGGTGACAACTTGCAAAATGTCCAGATTACAGAGGAGGAAGTGCTGGATGTCTTGAAATGGTTAAAGATGGGAAAATCCCCAGGACCTGATCAGGTGTACTCGAGAACTCTGTGGGAAGCTAGAGAAGTGATTGCTGGGTCTCTTGCTGAGATATTTGTATCATCACTGGTCACAGGTTAGGTGCAGGTTAGGTTGGAAAACGTGGTGCCACTGTTTAAGAAAGTTGGTAAGGACAAGCCAGGGAACTATAGACCGGTGAGCCGGACATCGGTGGTGGGCAAGTTGTTGGAGGGAATCCTAAGAAACAGGATGTACATGTATTTGGAAAGGCAAGGACTGATTAGTGATAATCAACATGGTTTTGTGCATGGGAAATCATGTCTCACAAACTTGATTGAGTTTTTTGAAGAAGTAACAAAGAAGATTGATGAGGGCAGAGCAATAGATGTGATCTATGTGGACTTTAGTAAGGCATTTGACAAGATTCCCCATGGGAGACTAACTATCAAGGTTAAATCTCATGGAATACAGGGAGAACTAGCCATTTGGATACAAAACTGGCTCAAAGGTAGAAGACAGAGGGTGGTGGTGGAGGGTTGTTTTTCAGACTGGAGGCCTGTGTCCAGTGGAGTGCCACAAGGATCAGTGCTGGGTCCTCTACTTTTTGTCATTTACATAAATGATTTGGATGCGAGCATAAGAGGTACAGTTAGTAAGTTTGCAGATGACACCAAAATTGGAGGTGTAGTGGACAGCAAAGAGGGTTACCTCAGATTACAACAGGATCTGGACCAGATGGGCCAATGGGCTGAGAAGTGGCAAATGGAGTTTAATTCAGATAAATGCGAGGTGCTGCATTTTGGGAAAGCAAATCTTAGCAGGACTTATACACTTAATGGTAAGGTCCTAGGGAGTGTTGTTGAACAAAGAGACCTTGGAGTGCAGGTTCATAGCCCCTTGAAAGTGGAGTCGCAGGTAGATAGGATAGCGAAGAAGGCATTTGGTATGCTTTCCTTTATTGGTCAGAGTATTGAGTACAGGAATTGGGAGGTCATGTTGTGGCTTTACAGGACACTGGTTAGGCCACTGTTGGAATATTGCGTGCAATTCTGGTCTCCTTCCTATCGGAAAGATGTTGTGAAACTTGAAAGGGTTCAGAAAAGATTTACAAGGATGTTGCCAGGATTGGAGGATTTGAGCTATAGGGAGAGGCTGAATAGGCTGGGGCTGTTTCCCTGGAGCGTCAGAGGCTGAGGGGTGACCTTATAGAGGTTTACAACATTATGAGGGGCATGGATAGGGTAAATAGACAAAGTCTTTTCCCTGGGGTCGGGAGTCCAGAACTAGAGGGCATAGGTTTAGGGTGAGGGGGAAAGATATGAAAGGGACCTAAGGGGCAACTTTTTCACGCAGAAGTTAGTGCGTGGATGGAGTGAGCTGCCAGAGGAAGTGGTAGAGGCTGGTACAATTGTATGAATTAAAAGGCATCAGGATGGGTATACGAATAGGAAGTGTTAAGAGGGATATAGACCAAGTGCTGGCAAATGGGTCTAGATCAAGTTGTGATATCTGGTCGGCATGGACGAGTTGGACCGAAGGGTCTATTTCTGTGCTGTACATCTCTATGACTCTATACTACTGCAGCGTGCTGAGGACAGACATGTCAGCATGTGAGCAGGATGCTGTGGTAAAATGACCGGCTGCAGGAAGAT
>NW_028270173.1:0-120504 GCF_037043375.1 Chiloscyllium plagiosum | reverse complement strand
TGATTGCAATCTTCAAGATAATAACAGCAAAAGACAGGGTAGGTAAAGATACATGGCTCAGTGGTTAGCTGCCTCACAGTGCCAGGGACCCAGGTTCAATTCAACCCTCGGGCAACTGTCTGTGTGGAGTTTGCACATTCTCCCCATGTCTGCGTGGGCTTCCTTTGGGGGTTCCGGCTTCCTCCCACAATCCAAAGATGTGCAGGTTAAGCAACTTGGCCATAGTTAGCAGGAATGTGCAGGTTATGTGGATTAGCTTTGGGAAACACAAGAATTGGGTAATAGGGTTGGTCTCGGAGAAATGATTTTCAGAGAGTCAGTGAGGGCTAAAGGCGCTGAATGGTCTGCTCCCACACTGTAAGGATTCTATGATATAATATTCCCACTGGTTGGGGAAAATGGAGTCTGAGAATGAGGTCCAGAGTGTTCAGGAGAATTGTTAGGAAGCACTCCCACACACAAAGGATGGGAGAAGTTTGGAACTCTCTTCCACAAATGGCAGTGGATGCTGGATCAGTTGTTAATGGATATATGTTTGTTAAGCAAAGGGATGAAGGGATATGGGCCAAAGGCAGATAGATGGAATTGGACCTTGATCTTACTGAATGGCAGAATACGACAATGAATGGTAAGTGCCTTTTCCCACGGATGGGAGGTTCAATACTGGGTGCACATTTTTAAAGTGAGAGGAAAGAGATTTAAAACAGACAGGAGGGGCAACATTTTTACACAGAGGGTGGATCGGCTGTGGAATGAACTTCCTGAGGAAGTAGTGGATGTGGGCATAGTAACAATGTTTAAAAGACATTTGGATAAGTATGTGAATAGAAAAGATTTGGAGGGATATGATCCAGGAACAAGCAGGTGGGACTAGTTTAGTTTGGGATTATGTTTGGCATGGACGGCTTCGGCTGAAGGGTCTGTATCCATGTTTTATGACTCTATGACTCTTTGAATCTCGAACAGGATTGAGGGGATGAATGGCCTTCACCAGTTCCCATGGAATAGACAGAGGCTGGCAGCCTTCAGGGAAGTACAGAGTGAGTGGGTAAACTCAGTTCATCCCATCTACCCCCTGACAGAATCCCGTCACTCACTGTTTGACAACATCCCTACAAATCTTCCAGACTTCATTAATTTTATAGTCACACATTGCCCATATCATCAATGGTCTCGGACCAGTGTTGAAACGCAAGGCTCTGCCTGGTTAACGCTGGTGAAACTTTGTGACACAGTTTGTGAATTTGTACTCTAAAGCAGAAGGAAATAGATTTGAGTTGTCAGTTCAGCGATTTTTATTTAAAAGTCACTTTTGAACAGTGAATTCATAGAACATAGAACAGGACAGCACAGGACAGGCCCTTCGGCCCTCGATGTTGCACCGACCTGTGGAACCAATCTGAAGCCCGTCAAACCGACACTATTCCATTCTCGTCCATATGTCTAACCAATGACCATTTGAACGCCCTTAAAGTTGCCAAGTCCACTACTGTTGCAGGCAGTGCATTATGTGCCCCTGCTACACTCTGAGTAAAGAAACTACCTCTGACATCTGTCCTATATCTATCACCCCTCAATTTAAAACTATGTCCCCTCGTGCTAGCCATCACCATCTGAGGAAAAAGGCTCTCACTCTCCACCCTATCGAACCTTCTGATTATCTGATATGTCTCAATTAAGTCACCTCTCAACCTTCTCTCTAAAGAAACAGGCTCAAGACCCTCAGCCTTTCCTCATCAGACCTTTCTTCCATACCAGACAACATCTTAGCAAATCTCCTCTGAACCCTTTCCAATATTTCCACATCCCTCCTATAATGCAATGACCAGAACTGTACACAATACTCCAAATGTGGCCGCACCAGAGCTTTGTACAGCAGCAAAATGACCTAATGGTTCCAAAATGCAATCCCTCTACAATAAAAGCTAACACACCGTATGTCTTCTTACCAACCTTATCAACCTGGGTGGCAACCTTCAAGGATGTATGACTTGGGCACAGAGATCTCTCTGCTCAAGTACACTACCAAGAATGTTACTATTAGCCTAGTACTCCGCATTCCTGTTACACTTCCCGAAGTGAATCACCTCACGCTTTTCCACATTAAACTCCATTTGCCACCTTTTACCCCAGCTCTGCAGCTTATCTATGTCTCTCTGGAATCTAAAACCTTCTTTGTCACTATCCTCTACTCCACCGACCTCAGTGTCATCCACAGATTTACTAACCTATCCTTCTATGCCCTCATCCAGGTCATTTGTATAAATGGGAAACAACAGTGTACCCAAAACAGGTCCTTGCGGTACCCCACTAGTAACTGAACTCCAGGATAAATGTTTCCCATCAGCCACCACCCTCGGACTCTTTCAGCTGACCAATTTCTGATCCAAACCACTAAATCACCCTCAATTCCATGGCTCCGTATTTTGTGCAATGGAGAACCTTATCAAATGCCTTACTGAAATCCATATGTACCACATCAAACACTTTACCCTCAGCCATCTGTTTGGTCATCTTCTCAAGTAATCAATGAGGCTTGTGAGGCATGACCTACCCTTCACCAAACCAAGTTGTCTATCTGTAATCAACCTATTCCTTTCTAGATTATTATAAATCCTATCTCTTATAACCGAAGTAAGGCTCACTGGTCTATAATTTCCAGAGTTGTCTCTACTCCCCTTCTTAAACAAGGGAACGACATTTACTAGCCTCCAGTCTACTGGCACTATTCCTCTTGACAATGGTGACATAAAGATCAAAGCCAAAGACTTGGCAATCTCCTCCCTGGCTTCCCAGAGAATCCTAGGATAAATCCCATCCGGCCCAGGAGACTTACCTATTTCTACACTTTCCCGAATTTCTAACACATCCTCCTTATGCACTTCAATCCCATCTAATCTAATAGCTTGTATCTCAGTACTCTCCTCGATAACATTGTCTTTTCAAGTGTAAATACTGATAAAAAGTGTTCATTTAGTTGTTCCCCTATCTCCTCTGACTCCACGCACAACCTCCCACTGCTATGCTTGATTGGCCTAATCTTACTGTCATTCTTTAAGTCCTGATAACGCTATAGAAAGCCTTTCGGGTTTGCCTTGATCGTATCTGCCAATGATTTCTCATCACCCTTCCTGGCTCTTCTTAGCTCTCTCTTTAGGTCTTGCATGGCTAACTTGTAACTCTCAAGTGCCCTAACTGAGCCATCACATCTCATCCTAACTAAAGCCTTTTTCTTCACCTTGAAGAGAGATTTGACTTCCTTCGTAAACCATGGCTCCTGCACTCGACAACTTCGTCCCTGCCTGATAGGTAGATACTTATCAAGGACCCGCAGTATCTGGTCCTTGAATACGCTCCACATTTCAATTGTGCCCATCCCCTGCAGTTTCCTTCCCCATCCTATGCATCCTAAATCTTGTCTAATCGCATCATAATTGCCTTTTCCCCAGCTATAACTCTTCCCCTGCAGTATATACCTATCCCTTTTCATCACTAAAGTAAAACTAACTTAATTGTGGTCACTATTACCAAAGTGCTCATCTACCTCCAAATCTAACACCTTACCAGGTTCATTACCCTGTACCAAATCAAATATAGCCTTGTCCCTTGTTGGTCTGTCTACACACTGTGTCTGGACACCCTCCTACACACATTGCACAAAAATTGACCCATCTAAAGTACTTCAACTTCAGTATTCCCAGTCAATAATTGGAAAGTTAAAGTCCCCCATAACAACTACCCTGTTACTCTCGCACCTATGGAGGATCATCTGTGCTATCCTTTCATCTACATCTCTGTATCTATTTGGAGGCCTACAGAAAATTTCCAACAGGGTAACCTCTCCTCTTCTGTTTCTAACCTCAGTCCTAACGACCTCAGCAGCTGACTCCTCAAATGTCCTTTCTGCAACTGTAATACTATCCTTGACTAACAATGCCACACCAGCCCTTCTTTTAACATTTTCTCTGTTCTTACTGAAATATCTGAATCCCGGAACCTGCAATAACCATTTCTGTCCCTCCTTTCGCCATATCTCTGAAATGCCCACAACATCGAAATCCCAGGTACAAACCCATGCTGCAAGTTCACCCACCTTATGCCGGATGCTCCTGATGTTGAAGTTCGCATTTCAAACCAACTTCTTGCCTTGCTGGAGTATTCTTGCGATCTTGGAGTCTGAGTTCTGACCTCACAACTCTCATCCTACCGGATACTTGAACTACAGTTTTGGTTCCCAACCCCTGCTGAATTAGTTTAAACCTACCCGAAGAACATTAGTAAACTTTCCCCCTCCCAGGATATTGGTACACCACCGGTTCAGGTGAAGATCATCCTTTTGTAAAGGTCCCACCAACCCAGAAAGACCCCAATTATTCAGGAATCCAAGAGCCTCCCTCCTGTACCAACCCTGTAGCCACGTGTTCAACTCCTCTCTCTCCCTGTTCCTCGCCTCACTTGCACATGGCATCGGCAACAAGCCAGAGATAATAACTCTGTTTGTTCTCGATCTAAGATTCCACCCTAGCTCCCTGAATTTCTGCTTTAAATCTCTAAATCTCTTCCTACCTCTGTCGTGGGTGCCTATGTGGAACATGACTTGGGGCTGCTCCCCCTCCCACTCAAGGATCCGCAAAACACGATCAGAAACATCATGAACCCTAGTACCTGGGAGGCAACACAGCCACCATGAGTCTCTCTCGTTCCCACAGAACCTCCGATCTGTCCCTCTCTACGGAGTCCCCAATGATGAATACATTACTGCTAAGATTGCCAAGAACAAGAGAAAGATGGAGGAACAGGCTGTGTTGAGGAAGGGGGGAGGCTGCAGAAGGAATTGGACAGGCTGGGAGAATGAGCAAAGAAGTGACAGATAGAATACAAGGTGGGAAAGTGTGAGGTTATGCACTTTGTCAGACGTACAGAGGCATAGACGATTTTTAAATGGGATAAAGCTTCAGGAATATGAAGCAAAAAGTGACTTAATTCAGAATTCCTAATTCAGGGTTCTCTTCAGGTTAACACGTAATATGTGTTTGTGAAAGTGTACAAATTTCCTTGAGTTTGTCAGGGTCCAATCATTTTCAGTTGCTTCATCAATGACCTTCCCTCCATCACAAGGTCAGAAGTGGGGTGATCATCAATGATTTTAATGTATTCATGTGTGAGACGTGGGCATCGTTGGCTGACCGACATTTATTGCCTGTCCCTAATTGCCACCCCCACTTGAGAAGGTGGTGGTGAGCTGCCTTCTTGAACCCCTGGAATCCATTTGTTTTAGGTAGAGCCACAATGCCCTAGGTGGGTGGGTGGGGGTGGGGCGACGGAGGATTTCCAGGATTGTTACCCAGTGACACTGAAGGAACGATGATACATTTCCAAGTCAGGATGTTGAGTGGCTCCGTGGCGAACTTGCAGGGACTGATGTTCCCATGTATCTGCTGTCCTTATGGTCTGCCCTGAATAACCTCAGTAATAAAGACAGATGCAAAGTATCCATTTCACACCGCCGTGATGAATTGGAGATGGAGAGATCCCTTGGAGAAAGTGAGGAGGTTAGTTCCTCTCATGGCAGTGGAATCATTGAACCTACATTTCCCCGGGAGCTCTTTCAAAAAGCTGCTCTCTCTTGTTTGTACAAAACTAAACTGACAAAATGCAGTTTTTCAAACCTCAGTCAGAACAAACTGGAGAAGGATCTGAATGTGACTGATACCTGACAATGGGCAGACAGTGAATGGGAGTTGGAAAACACTCTCACAATGTTAATCTCGACTGTACAGTAATTTCATTCCTGATTGTGTTGGTTCATTCCGGATTCCTCAATCTGTGTGTCATTGAGTAATATATCTGTCTTTGAGAGTTGCTCAATTGTTTTTCTGCGTCATTTTACAAATCTCACTCCCTGAGGACATGTTCAGTCTGACAACATCATTCCAATTCATTACCGATGGGAACAAATAGCTTCAGACCTGCCCATACCTGTGACAGGAATTGTTTCACTGCTGTGAACTCCCAGGACTTTTACACAATGAGACACTCTCTGGGTGCGAGTGGAGCAAAGATTAGATTGGATTAGATTTATAAAGGCCATTCTTTCCATTGTGCCTCTAATGGCTCTTTACACCGTCAAATTAGACCCGTACCTCATCCCCTTCCTTTTTCCCTCAGCCGTACAAACCTTTTCCCAATTCTCAATTCCGAATACCAGCTCATGGTGGAACTGAGGAATGTGAAGCAATAAATTAGGCAGCTATTAGGCTGATGTAATCTGAATAGTCTACAATAAAATAAAGGTCAGGCGAGTTGGAGATGGGAAGCAATCCGAAAGTGCTGGAGAGAGATGATAGGTCTGGTAGCTGCTGGAGACAGAGAGTCAGAGAGTGAGAGAGAGGCAGAGAGAAAGAGAGAGAGACAGAGACAGAGAGACAGAGTTAATATTTTGAGAATAGTGACACTTGTTCCAAAATGACCATCCCAAATCATGCTGGGGAAGTTGACACACCCTGCTATAATTACCACAATCATGTCACAATGTTAGTAAATACATAAAGCACACACATTTCATTACAGGCTCCACGATGGAGATCAAGAGAAATAGTGAGTCCTGGCTTGGTAAAAACAATGATAATTCAATATCAATCTGCTACTGCGTTCCAAAGGGAACCATTTATTCCCACTGCCATAACCTCTCACAAACTATTCAGGCGATAGTGGCATCTAATCCCCACCCACTCACTGCATTCACAGAAAGCAGGTGGTGTTCATGTTTTGACAGAGATGCACATTGTACATCTGAGGGATGTGGGAGGTGTGGGTGTTTCTAAAAACCAGCCTCTACCTCCAACCTCATCGTTTACCTCAATCTTTACTCCGAGGCTGTGAGTAATGGGGCAACCACAATAGGCCAGGAGGAGGAACAACACAAAGTTACAGATAGTCCATTCTGTGAGTGAGTCAGTGCTGACGGAGTGCCACACTGTCAGAGGGTCAGTATTGACATAAGAAGTAGGAGCAGGAGTAAGCCACGCAGCCCTTTGAGCCTGCTCTGCCATCAATAACATCATGGCTAATCTTTTCGTGGACTTAGCTCCACTTAGCCGTGTTTTCACCATATCCCTGAATTCCTTTATTTTCCAAAAAAGTATCTACCTTAGCTTCAAAAGCAATTGTTGAAGTCGCGTCAACTACTTTCCTGAGCAAGGAATTCCATGGATTAACAAACCTTTGAGTGAAGAAGCTCCTTCTCAGTTCAGTTCTAAACTTGCTTCCTCTAATCTTGAGGCCATGCCCTCTCGTCATATTTTCACTATCGGTGGAAACATCCTACCTATTTCTATTTTATCGATTCCCTTCATAATTTAATATGTTTCTGTAAGATCCCCCCTCATTCTTCTGAATTCCAGTGAATATAATCCCAATCTACTCAGCCTCTCCTCATCAGCCAACCCACTCAACTCCAGAAAGAACCTAGTGAACCTCCTCTGCACCCGCTCCAGTGCATGCATCCTGAAGTAAGGAGACCAATTCTGCAAACAGTAATCCAGGTGTGGCCTCAGCAGCGCCTTGTACAGCTGTAACATTGTCTCTCTGATTTTAAACCAAACAGCTTTAAAATTCCATTTGCCTTCCAAATTACTTCTTGCACCTGCAGACCTACCTTCTGTGATTCATGCACAACAACATCCAGATCCTCTGCAAATCAGCATGCCCCAACTTTTTACCTGTTGGTAAGCTGTTCAAGTCCATTATTAAGGATGAGCTTGTGGAGAACATGGTAGTAAGGATGAAGTCAGCACATCTCCATCTCGGGGAGGTCATGCCTCACAAATCTGTTAGAATTCTTTGAGGATGTAATGAGCAAGTTCGACAAAGCAGAGACAGCACACGTGACATATTACAATTTCCTGAAGGGCTTTGAAAGGTGCCGTACAGGAGTTTATAAATAAGATATGAGCCCATGGTGTTAGGGCAAGGTACTGGCTTGGATAGAGGATTGGCTGACTGGCAGATGGCAGACAGCAATGATAAAAAGGTCTTTTTTAGGACGGTTCTCAGTGACGAGTGGGGTTCCATAGTGCTCAGTGTTGGGATCACAGCGATTGATGTTATACAATAATGATCTGGAGAAAGGAACTGAAGGTATTGTTGCAAAGCTTCTGGATGACACAGAGATAGATGGAGGGACAGGCTGTGTTGTGAAAGCGGGGAGTCTGCAGAAGTACTTGGACAGGCTGGAAGAGTGAGCAAAGAATTGGCAGATGGATTATAGTGTTGGAAAGTGTGAGGTTACGCACTTAGAACGATGAAGTGAGCCATAGACTGTTTTCTAAATGGTGAAAAGCTTCATAAATATCAATCCTAATTCAGGAATACCATCAGGTAAACATGCAGTATGTGGTCGTGTAAGTGTAATTTTTTTCCCTGAGTTTGTCAGGGTACAATCATTTTCAGTTTCTCCATCAATGTCCTTCCCTCCATCACAAGGTTAGAAGTGGGGATGTTCACCAATGATTTTCTTTTACTCATTTGTGGGAGGTAGGCATCATTGTCTGACCAGAGTTTAACGCCCATCCCTAATTGCTCCCTTGGAAAGGTGGTGGTGAGATGCTCTCTTGAACCCCTGGAGTCTATTTCCTGTTGGTAGACCCTCAATGCCCTTGGTGGAGGGTGAGTTCCAGGATTGTGACCCAGCGACATTGAAGGAACGGTGATAATTTCCAAGTCAGGATGGTGAGTGGATCAGAGGGGAACGTGCAAGGAGTGGTGTTCCCATATATCTGCTGACCTGGGTCTGGCCTGAATTCTACTCTTTAAGAAAGACAGATGCTAGTATCCATTTCACTGCTCCGTCATGAATTGGCGATGGGGAGATGTCTTTGACCAGCTGAGGATGTTGGTTCCTCCTGTTGTAAGGGAATCTTTGAACCGACATTTCCCCGGGAGCCCTTGAAAAGCTGCTCTCTTGCCTGTACAAAAGTGACCTGACAAAATGAAGTTTTTCCACACCCCAGGCAGAACAGGATGGAGGTGACCAGGATGTACCTGTTATCTGCAGGGTGCAGGTGGTGAATAGCAGTTTGAAAATTGCCTTCGCTATGTTAATCTAGACTGTACAGTAATTTTGTTCCTGACTATATTAGTTCATTCCATATTCCTCAATCTGTATGTCATTGAGTAATGTATCTGTCTTTAAGAGTTGCTCAATTATTTTTCTGCATCATTCTCCAAATCCCACAGCCTGAGGACACGTTCAGTCTTACAACATCATTCCAATTAATTACCAATAGGAACAAACAGTTTCAACTCAGGTTAGTGAGTGGCTTGGAGGGGAACCTGCAGGGGGTGGTGTTCTCATGTATCTCCTGCCTTTGTCCTTTTAGGATCAAAGTGGCTGTGGGTTTGGAAGGTGCTGTCTGAGGAGGTTCGATGAATTTCCCAGCCCATCTTGGAAACGGTACGCACTGCTGCTACTGAGCATCAGTGTGGAGGGAATGGACATTGGTGAATGTGGGGTCAATCAAGTGGGAGCTGATTTGTTCGCGGGTAGTGTCGATCTTCTTGAGTGTTTTGGGCATTTACAGGGTCAACAGGAGAAAGTTACCTTCTTGGTCGAGAGATCAGAAACCAGGAGACATCTTCCTGTGTGTTAGCATTGACCAGAAACCGAAATGGGCTCTTGACATTAACACAGTTGCTACAAGAGCAGGTCAGAGGCTGGAATACTGCAGTGCCCACAGCCTTTCCTGATGGGACCCTTGTTAAAGGGAATTGTGAAGGAGCTGTTAATTATCTCACCAAGTTAGTTCATAAATAGATAAAGGTGGGACCACTTTAACCAGCCGGTCAGCATGGTTTCAGTGTCTGAGGTTGTTTCGTATGTTTGCTCAATAGCAGGACGCTCATGTTTATTCTTTCCTGATGATGATGTGTGTAATTAATAACAAACCACAAATATCCTGTCCCTTATCTCAAACAACCAGAACTCACTTTATCGAAAAGAGCGTGTGCTCCTGTCCTTCCAGAGATGATATTGTACAGCAGTTGGATTTAGTTCGGTTCAGCTCGTGCCTTGTGTGACACCAAACTTCAGAGCGGTTCCCCCCGCCCCACCCAACCAATACGATTCCCAGGAGTCAGTGTTAGGCATTTTGCTTTGCCAGATATTTATTAATGATTGGGATCTTGCTGTGCAGGGGACAAGTTCAAAGTTTGGAAATGGCACCAAACCAGGAAGAATTGCAAACTGTGACAGGTACAGTGCGGGACTGTAAAATGACTTTGACAATCTGGGGGAGTAGGGTGAGCGAGGGGGAAGATGGGGTTCAGTGCAGAGAAGTGGGAGGTGAAGCATTTTGTTGGGAAGGACATTGAGAGACAATATAAAATGGGGAGGCAATTCTAAGGGAAGTGCTGCAGAGGCAGGTAGAGTTGAGCGTTATGTGTGCACAGATAATTGAATCTGGGAGGACAGGGAGAGAGAGCAGTGAATAAAGCACACGATGTCCCCAGTTTTATTAACAGGGGCACAGAGAGAGGGACAGACCCAGAAAGGGAGAGGTTGAAACAGTAAGAGTGACAGAGACACAGACAGTGAGAGAGATACAGAGACACAGACAGAAATAGATAGAGGGAGACTGAAATGGACAGATAGAGAGTGACAGAGAGAGAGCGAGTGGAACAGAGAGAGAGAGAGAGAAACAGGGGCAGACAGAGACTCAGGCAGAGAGACAGACAGAGAGATGGAGTGGAATAGCAGAGAGAGACAAAATACCACAATCTGTGATTTCGCAGGAATCGGTGAATGCTGTGGGAAATTGGTGACATTTTTTCATGGAAATTGATAAGATGCATCCTTTATGAAAAAGCCAGGAGTGTTTCAGAGAGAACAGGATGTCTGGCTGTCTATACCTGGTGCCCTGATATTCCACACTGTACTCGGTGTTCAATTCCATATCATGGTAACCCTGGCAATGTTTACCACAGTAACTATACCAGCTCGGGTCTGTGATCAAATAAGTAGGTGGTACCTTAGTGCCAAGGGGAGCTCTGTTCTTAACACGGATTGATGTGCTAGATCGGAATTATCTCTCAATTAAAATATTCTGTCCCGAGACTATGTTACAATATCAGAGGTTAAGGTCATCAGAAATACTTGAATGTGATGCCCATGATACTGGGTGTGAGCTGATGAACTTCTCCCTGTTCTGCCTTTCCATTTCAATATTCCCAAGGCACAGGGAATAAAGCAGAGTGTTTTAACATTGAGGTAAGTCTCTGTCTCCCATCATCCACATCTCACAATCTTCCCTCCTGCACAGACTTAGCTATATAGTACAGTCTGGAAGATCGGGTTTGTAACTGAGTACACAGTCACAGACAACACTGACTGGGTGCTCTTTTAGCCAAGCTCTCCTCATGTTTCACTGGGGCATTTGGACAGGAACGGCCTGACACTCTGTAAACTCTCATGGATTCTCTTCATCCCTGTCTCTCACCCTCTTTCTCCATCGCTATCTCTTTCTTTGTCTTTCTCTCTCTGTCTCTCTCTCTGTCCTTATCTGTCAAACACTCTTTCTTTGTTCCCATCTCTCATTCATTCTATCTCTCTCTTTATCTCTCACACACTCCCTACCCCTTCTCTCAATCCCTTTCTCTCTGTCCCTAACTTTCACATGCTCTCTCTCTGCCCCTATCTTTCACTCCCTCTCTCTCTGTCCCTATCTTTCACATACTCTCCCTCTGTCCTAACCTTTCACACACTCTCTTTGTCCATATCTTTCACATACTCTCTCTCTGTCCCTATCTTTCACTCCCTCTCTCTCTGTTCATATCGTTCACATACTCTCCCTCTATCCTTACCTTTCACACACTCTCTCTCTGTCCCTATCTTTCGCATACTCTCTCTCTGTCCCTATCTCCCACACTCTCTTTCTGTCCCTATCTCTCACTCCCTCTCTCTCTGTCCTTAACTTTCACACTCTCTGTTCCACGCTTTCACACACTATCTCTCTGTCCCTCTCTCACTACCTCTATATCTGTCCCTATCTCTCACACACTCTGTCTCTGTCCCTATCTCCTATACTCTCTCTCTCTCCCTGTGCCTTCTCTCAGTACATCTCCCCGTCCCTCTCTTTTACACACACTCTCTCTCTGTCCCTATCTACCATATTCTCTCTCTCTCCCGGTGCCTTCTCTCAGTCCCTCTCCTTCTGTCCCTATCTCTCACTCCCTCTCTCTCACTCCCTCTCTCTATCCCTTCTCTCACTACCTCTATCTCTGTCCCTATCTCTCACACACACTCTCTCTGTCCCTATCTCCCATACTCTCTCTCTCTCCCTGTGCCTTCTGTCAGTACCTCTCCCCCGTCCCTCTCTTTAACACACACTCTCTCTGTCCCTATCTCCCATACTCTCTCTCCCTGTGCCTTCCCTCAGTCACTTCTCCCTCTGTCCCTCTCTCTCTCTCTCTCTCTCTCTTTCTCTATGTCCCTCTCTCACACTGGAGAGGGTGGGATGGTAGCTCAGTGGTTAGTACTGTTGTCTCACAGCGCCAGAGACCCGGGTTTGATTCCAGCCTCAGGTGACTGTCTGTGTGGAGTTTGCACAGCCTCTCTCTGCCTGTGTGAGCTTCCTGCGAGTGCTCTGGTTTGCTCTCATAATCCAAAGATATGCACGTTCGGTGGATTGGCCATGCTAAATTGTCCATAGTTTCCAGGGGTGTGCACATGAGCTGGTTTCGACATTGTAAATGTGGGATTACATGGTTGGGGGTTGGGTCTCAGTGGGATGCTCTTCAGGAGGTCAGTGTGGGCAGAATGGCCTGTTTCCACACTATAGGATACTCTGCCCCTCTCCATCTGTCTCTCTCCATTATGGCGTTTGGTTCATACTTTGTAAGGTTCTTTTAATTCCCAGGATCAGGGACTCGGCACAAATGAAAACGTGACATCACAGAAAAACTGTAAGTTCATTGGTTGCCAAATGTTATGAATTTAACTGTTTTATAATTTCAAATTTCAGGTTTATCACGGAAATATTTACAGGTCACAAAGTAAAAGGTGAGTCGCAAACATTTAAAGGGCTTTTGCCCGAAACGTCGACTTTCCTGCTCCTCGGATTCTGCCTGAACCCCAGCAAATCATTTCTGCACTTTTTCTCGTTTAACACTTTCCTTTCTACAGTAGGGTGACCAGAAATGCACAGTTCTCCAAATGTGGCCTCACCCCGTCTTGTTCAGCTGCAACAAGACATCCCAAATCCTGTACTCAATGCTCTGACTGATGAAAGCTTGCTTGCCAAAAGCCTTTGTCACCATTCTGTCCACCTGTGAATCCACATTCAAGGAGCTTTGAACCTGTACTCCGAGACTGCTTTGTTCTATAGCGCACCCCAGGATCTTCCCATTGACTTTGTAAACCCTGCCCTGGTTTGTCCCAACAAAATGAAACACCTTACGTTTATCTAAATTAAACTCCATTTGCCATCCCTCAGCTTACTGGCCTAGTTTATCAAGACCTCGCTGCCTTCCCAGATAACCTTCTTCACTGTCCACTACAACATCAATATTGGTGTCATCCACAAACTTACGAACCATTCCTCCGAAATTCTCATCTAAATCAGTTATATAAAGAACAAATAACATCATTTGTTGTGGTGGTTCTGTTCGCCCAGCTGGGAATTTGTGTGGCAGACGTTACGTCCCCTGTCGAGGTGACATACTCAGTGCTTGGGAACCTCCTGTGAAGCGCTTCTGGGACCTTTTCTCCGGCATTTGTAGTGGTTTGAATCTACCGATTCCGGTTGACAGCTCCAGCTGTCCACTGCAGTGGCCAGCATATTGGGTCCAGGTCGATGTGCTTGTTGATTGAATCAGTGGATGAGTGCCATGCCTCGAGGAATTCCCTGGCAGTTCTCTGTTTGGCTTGTCCTATAATAGGATGACTTACCAGGGGTATGCAGTGGAGTGCAGTCTCTGGAACCGATTCTGTCCCTGTTGCACAGAAGGGAAGCACGGTAAGGAGGAGAGTGTTAGTCATTGGGGACTCAATGGTGAGAGGGTCAGATGGAAGATTTGTTGGGAACGAAAGGGACTCATGGTTTGTGTGTTGCCTCCCAGGGGCTCGGGTCCGTGATGTCTCGGATTGTGTCTTTGGGGTCATGAAGGGAGAGGGTGACTAACTCTAAGTCATAGTCCATATCGGTACCAATGACATAGGTAGAAAGAGGGATAGGGATGTAATGCAGGATTTCGGGAGTGAGGGTGGAAGCTGAGAGCTAGAACAAACAGAGTTGTTATCTCTGGTTTGTTAGCTGAAAATGTGTTGCTGGAAAAGCGCAGCAGGTCAGGCAGCATCCAAGGAACAGGAGAATCGACGTTTCGGGCATAAGCCTTCTTCAGGAATCTATGGTTTGTTACCCGTGCCATGTGAGACTGAGGCGAAGAACGGGGAGAGATATCAGCTTAACACGTGGCTGCAGGAATGGTGCAGAGGGAGGGTTTCAGGTATACAAATAATTGGGCTTCATTATGGGGAAGGTGGGACCTGTACAAACAGGACGTTCTTCACTTGAACCAGAGAGGTATTAATATCATGAGTGGGAAATCTGCTGGCGCTATTTGGGTGAGATAAACTAGCTCACCGGGGGTGGGGGTGGGGGTGTGTTCCAATAGACAGGTGGATAAGATTAGGGAGGACATGGACAAGATTTCATGGACACAGCAGCAGACAGCAAACTGGTTTGAAGTGTATCTACTTCAACACCAGGAGTATCCGGAAACAGGTAGGTGAGCTTGCAGCATGGATAGGTACCTAGGACTTCAATGTTGTGATCATGACTGAGACATGCATAAAGCAAGGTCAGGAATGGGTGTTACAAGTTCCAGTGTTTAGATCTTTCAAAGAAATCAGGGAAGGCGGTAACAGAGAGGGTGGTGTGGCTTTGTTAGTCAAGGACAGTATAATGATGGATAGAAGAACTTTTGACGTGGTCTAATCGACATGGGCGGCATGGGCTGAGGATAGAAACAGGAAAGGAGAGGTCACATCGCTAGGAGTTTTTTATAGTCCTCTGCAAAGGTCCTGGAATGTGGAGGAGAGGATTGGCAAATCGATTCTGGGCAGAAGTGAAAGGTACAGGGTGGTCATTATGGGGGAATTTAAATTCCCCAACATTGACTGGAAATGCTATAACTCTGTTACGTCGGATGGATCAGCGTTTGTGCAATGTGTGCAGGAGGGTTTTCTGATACAGTACATCGAAGGGCCGACAAGTCGGGAGACCACATTAGATCTGGTGCTTGGTAATGAACAAGGCCAAGTGTTTGATTTAGAAATAGGTAAGCACATGAGAGAGAGTGACTACAATTCAAAGTTAAAAATCACATAACATCAGGTTATACTCCAACAGGTTTAATTGGAAGCACTAGTTTTCGTAATGCTGCTCCTTCATCAGGTGGTGTAATTTTTAACTTTGTACACCCCAGTCCAACACCGGCATCTCCAAATCATGACCATAATTCAGTTATATTTAGTTTAGTGATGGAAAAGAATACGTACATGCCACAGGGCAAGAGTTATAGATAGGGAGAGGGTAATTATAAGGCGATTAGGCAGGACTAAGGAGGTTACGAATGGGGCAGCAAAATGCAGGGGATGGAGACAATCGTAATGTGGTACTGGCTTAAGGAACAGATATTGAGTGTCTTTGATAGATATGTCCCTGTCAGGCAAGGAGGAGGTGGTTAAGAGAACTGAAAAGATGGTAAGGGAACCGTGGTTTAAGAAAAAAAAAAGGTATTTCTCGTTCAGCAGAAGAGAGAGGCTAATGTGATGTTGGAATGAGATGGTTCAGATGAGGCGATGGTGAGTTACAGAAAAGCTAGATAGGATTTACAGGTAGAGTTAAGAAGAGCAAGGAGGGGACATGAGCAGTCTTTAGCAGGTACAATAAAGGAGAACACTAAAATTTTCTCCAGATATGTGAGGAATAAAATGATGACTTAGGTAGGAAAAGGCCATGTCAAAGACAGAAGTGGGAAGTTGTGTGTGGACCCTGTGGAGATTGAAGAGGTGCTGAATGAATATTTCCCATCTGTTCTCACGAAGGAAAAGGAGAATATTGTAGAGGAGAAGACTAAGATACACATTATGAGACTTGAAAGGAGCTTAGTAAGGAGAAGGTGTTATTATTTCTAGAATGAGTGAAAGTCGGTAAGTCCCTGGGCCAGATGGGATTTTTCTGCGAATTCACTGGGAATCTAGGAAAGAGATGGCAGAACCTTTGGCCATGATGTTTGAGTCGTAATTGTCTACAGGTTTAGTACCAGAGGATTGGAGGATTGCAAATGTTGTGCCCATGTTCAAGAGGGGCAGTAGAGCTGACCTAGGTAATTGTCGACAAGTGAGCCTTATGTCTGTTGTAGGAAAAGTTTTAGAAAGGATTATAAGAGATAGGATTTATATTCATCTCACAAGCAACAATTTGATTGGATATAGTATATATGGAATTGTCAAGAGCAGGTTGTGTCTCACAAGCCTCATTGATTTTTTTGGGACGGTGACCAAGCGTATTGATGATGGTAGGACAGTTGACATGGTGTACATAGACATCAGTAAAGCTTTAATCGGGTTCCACATGGTAGGCTACTGGATAAAATGCAGAGGCATGTGATCGAAGGTTAGTTAGCTTTTGGATTAGAAACTGGCTTTCTGTAAGAAGGCAACGAGTGATGGTTGATGGAAAATATTCAGCCTGGAATCCGGTTACTAGTAGTGTGCCACAGGATCTGTTTTGTGACCATTGCTGTTTGCTATTTTTAGAAACGACTTGGACGCTGGCAGAGGTAAGTTTGCAGATGGTACTAAGTTGGTGGAATGGTGGACAGTGTGGAAGAATGTTGCAGAGAGACTTCAGAACTGGGCTGAAAGGTGGCAACTGGAGTTCAATGCAGATAAATGTGAGGTTATTCACTTTGGGAAGAATAACAGGAAGGCAGAATACTGGGTCAATGGAAAGATTCTTGGGAGTGTGGATTTGCAGAGGAAATTTGGTGTCCACATACTTAGATCCCTAAAAGTTGCCGCCCAGGGTTGATAGTGCTGTTAAGAAGGCATACAATATGTTAGGTTTTATTGGTAGAGGGATTGAGTTCAGCAGCTGTGTTGTTATGCTGCAACTGTACAAAATGCTAATACTGACTCGGAATGCTGTGTATAGTTCTGGTCACCCCATTACAGGAGCGATGAGGAAGCATCAGAAAAGACGCAGAGGAGAGTTACCAGACTGTTTCCTGATCTGACGCAAAGGTCTTATGAGGAATGGCTGAGGCACTTGGTCTACAAAGTTAATTTCCAATTAAACCTGTTGGACTATAACCTGGTGCTGTGTGGTTTTTAATTTTGTACACCCCAGTCCAACGCCGGCATCTCCAAATCAGGACTTGGGTCTGTTCTCATTGGAGAGGAGAAGGATAAGAGGTGATTTAATAGAAACACACAAGATGGTCCGAGGATTAGATATTGTGGACAATGAGAGTCTATTTCCTAGGATGATGACATTGGCTTTTACGAGGGGATGTAGCTGCAAATTGAGGGGTGATAGATTCAAGACAGATGTCAGAGGCAGGTTCTTTACTCAGAGAGTGGTAAGGGTGTGGAAGGCCCAGCCTGTCACTGTGGTTAACTCAGCCACATGAGGGGCATTTAAACAGTCTTTGCATAAGCACGTGGATGATAATGGGATTGTATAGGAGAGGGGCTTAGATTAGTTCACAGGCGGCGCAATATCGAGGGCCAAAGGGCCTGTTCTGCCCTGTATTGTTCTATGTTCTATGTTCAACAAAGCCACTTGCAAACATCTGTGTTGGTCCTCATCAGAAACACTCTTTTGCCAGAAACATTGCTTACCTCCCGCTCCCTGAGTATCTCTGATTTGTCGATGAGATGTTTGTGATATTTGAATCGTAGCAGTGTCACAGAATTTCTTGACCCAGTATCACAACCTCCATCGAATGCAGCAAACAAGTCAGCTTCCCTTCCACGGAGTGTCAGCTGAGAAATCTCACAAAGGGTTCTCAGATACTACTCTGCTGACATCCCATGTTCACGGTCAACTTACACATCAGCTTCCCCAGAGTCCCATGTGTTACACCATCTCTTATTGACAACTCATGGAATCTTCCAGCAAACTCCAGACTTGTGCCTTGTTGATGATGGACAGGCTTTGGGGAGTCAGGAGGTGAGTTCCTTGATGTAGTATTCCCAGTCTCTGGCCTGATCTTGTAGCTACTATGTTTCTGTCGTGAGTCCAGTTGAGTTTCTGGTCAATGGTGACTCTCAGGATGTTGGTATTGAGGGACTCATTGAAGGTAGCACCATTGAATGTCAAGAGATAATTGAGTCTTATCGGAGATGGTCATTGCCTAGCAAGTGTGTGTGGCAAATATTACTTGCCACATGTCATCCCAAGCCTGGATATTGTCCAGGGCTTGCTGCCTTTGAACATGGACTCCATCAGTATCTGAAGTCTAGCGAATGGTGCTGAACATTGAACAATCATCAGTGAGCATTCCCACTTCTGACCTTAAGTAGGGGGGAATGTCGTTGATGAAGCAGCTGAAGAAGATTGGGCCCTGGAGAACTCAGAGATACAACCTCCAGAGAGTCCTAAACTCAGACTCATAAGATCCTTTTTGCTTCTTGTTTCTGAAGCTTTTCCCCTTTTAGAATATCGTCTATACCTCTATTCTTCCAAAGTGCATAACTTCACACTTTCCCACAGTGCATTCCATCTGCTACTTCTTTGCCCACTCTCCCAGTCTGTCCAAGTCCTTCTGCAGCCTCCCCATATCCTCGACAGCACCTGTCCCTCCACCTATCTCTGTGTCATCCACAAACTTAGTGACAATACCCTTTCGCCCAGATTGTTAATGTATAATGTGAACAGTTGTGGTCCCGACACTCACCCCTATAGGACTTCACTAGTCACTCAATGCCTTCCTGAAAAAAGACTCCTTTATCCCCACTCTCTACCACCTTCCAGCAGCCAATCCTCTATCCATGCCAGTATCTTGCCCCTAACACCATGGGCTCTTATCTGATTTAGCAGCCTCCTATATGGCACCCTGTCAAATATCTTCTGGAAATTCAAATAGATCACACCGAGTGGCTCTTCTTTGCCTCACTTCCTTGTTCCCTCCTCAAAGTATTAAAACAGACTTGTCAGGCATGTCCCCCTCACCCCGATGAAGCCATTCTGACTCAGTCCGATTTTACCATGCACTCTGCAATCTAATCTTTAATAATGCACTCGAAAATCTTACCAATGACCGAGGTCAGGCTAACCGAACTATAGTTTCCAGGCTTCTGTCTTCCTCCTTCCTTCAACAGGAATGTTACATTAGCCATTTTCCAGATCCCTGGGATCCTCCCTGATCTCAGTGATTCCTGAAAGATCACCACCAATAGCTCCACAATCTCCTCAGCTATCCCCTGGTGTAATCCGTGTGGTCTGGGTGATCTATCCACCTTCAGACGTTTTAGGTTCCCCAGTACATTCTCCTTAGTGTTGGCCACCACACTCACCTCTGCCACTAGCATGGCATGCTGTTGGTATCTTCCACCATGAAAACTGATGCAAAGCATCTGCTCAATTCCCTCTCTGTTTCTTTGTTCCCCATTTCTACTTCCCCAGTCTCAGTTTCCACTGATCCAATGTCGACTCTTGCCTGTTCCTTCCTTTGTAAATATCTACAGAAAGCTCTTTCCAATCAGCTTTTGTATAACGAGCTAGCTTACTCTCAGATTTCATTTTCTTCACCCTTATTGATTTTTTAGTAATGCTCTGCCGTTTTCAAAGGATTCACAATCCTGTGGCTTCCCAATAATCTTCACTTTCTATGTGCTTTACCTATAAATATAGACATGTTCACTGAGTCAAACATCAGCATGGAACGTAATGGTGTGCATTTTCAAAAACACATATCTACAAATGTGGACATCTACATTGCAACACACAGACACGTGCAGTGATAAGTGCTCACACACACACACACGCAGAGATACACACACAAACACTTACACACACACACACACACATACAGGTAGATAGGGTATCTGGTATCTTGCCTTTATTTGTCGGGGAATTGAATTCAAGAGTCAGGATGTCATGTGGCCGTTTTATCAGCCTTTGTATCAGCCATATGTAGAGTATTGTGTTCACGTCTGTTTGTGGAAGATTTGTAGAGGTCGCAGAAGATGTTTACCAGGATGTCTCAATGAGAGGGCATGCGCTACACGGAGAGACGTGAAAAAACTTGTGTTGTGTTCTCTGGAGCGGTTATGAGCTGCATAGGGTTGGTGTTCAGAACCTTTTTCCCAGAGTTGAAATGTCTCGTACTAAGGGTCATGCATTTAATGTTAGAGGGGAAAGTGTTTTACACAGAGAGAGGTAAGAGTGTGAGTGGCACTGCTGGAATGGTGGTGGAGTTAGCTAAGATAAGGGCATTTAAGGGACTTTTAGATAAGCACATGAGTATGCAAGCAATGGAGGGATATGGACCACTTGCAGGCAGAAAGGATTAGTTTAATTTGGCGTCATGGTGGACAACATAGTGGGTCTAAGTGCCAGTTCCTGAGCTGTACTGTTCTATGTTCTATACACAAAATGTCACATAAACTCACACTCACTTACTCACACACAGAATGCACACAGACACAAAGATTCTCTCACTCGCACACGCAAGGAAACAAGCACTTCCACAAAGCCATATGAACCGAGACATACACAGCCACAGACGCATACACACAGACACATGGACACACACTCAGACACACTTACATACACACACTCACATACACACACACAAACAATACACTCTCAAAGGCAAAAAAAGTATACACACACACACGCACACACACACACACACACAGGCACACACACACTCACGTATGCTTACAAGCATACACACACACAAACACAGACACTTACTCACACAGACACAGAAACACATGCACTCACACACAGATGCACACATGCACACGATAGTCACACACATACACGTACACACACCCACACAGACTCACACACTGAGACACACATGGGCAAAGACTCACAGTCATACATACACACACTTAAACAACACACTCTCAAAGGCACAAACACACACACACGCGCCACACACACAGACACATACTCACACAGACACAGAACCATATGCACTCACACACACATGGACACGACACAGTTACACACATACACACACACACACACACACTGAGACAAACATGGGCACCAACACACACACACACACACACACACACACGATATATGCTCACTCTCCCACACACACAAACAGTCTCAAACGTTTTCCAGTTCTCTGGGAGAAAGTGAGGAGTGCAGATGCTGGAGATCAGAGCTGAAAATGTGTTGCTGGAAAAGCGCGGCAGGTAGGCAGCATCCAAGGAGCAGGAGAATCGACATTTCGGGCATGGGCCCTTCTTCAGGAATGAGGAAAGTTTGCCAAGCAGGCTAACATAAACGGCAGGGAGGAGGGACTTGGGGGAAATGCGATAGGTGGAAGGAGGTTAAGGTGAGGGTGATAGGCCGGAGTGGCACACTTTCCTCATTCCTGAAGAGGGGCTCATGCCCGAAACGTCGACTCTCCTGCTCCTTGGATGCTGCCTGACCTGCTGCGCTTTTCCAGCAACACATTTTCAGCTCCAGTTCTCTGGGACCCTCCCTGATCTCACTGATTCCTGATAGATCATCAACAATGACTCCACAATTTCCTCAGCTATTCCCTGCTGTAGTCCGTGTGGTCGAGGCAATTTATCCATTTTCAGACCTTTTAGCTTCCCCAGACCATTATCCTAAGTGATGGCCACCACCCTCACCTCTGCCCCCGAACTCTCTGTCATGCTGTTGGTATCTTCGATTCACATTTTCCAGCGATCTAATGTCCACGCTTGCCTGTTCCTTCCTTTGTACACAGTATATCTACAAAAAGCTATTTCCAACCTCGTTTTGTATAACAAGCTAGCTTACTCTCAGATTTCATCTTCTTCCGTGTATTGATGTTTTAATTATCCTTTGGTGGTTTTCGAAAGCTTCCCAATCCTGTGGCTTCTCAATAATCTTTACTTTCTATTTGCTTCACCCATAAACATAGACATGTCCACCGAGAAAAACATCAGCATGGAACGTAACGTTATGTATTTTCAAAAACATATATCTATAAACGTGAACATTTTTATGGCAACGCATATATCCGTCCACCCACCACCGCCCCCCCCCCTCCCACACACACACACACAACCCCCACACACAGACACAAACACAGACACACACACACAAACAGACACATACATACGTACATAGATAAGTCGGTAAAGAAGGCGTATGGCATCTTGCTTTCATTGGTCAGGGAATAGAGTGCAAGAGTCAGGATGTCATGTTGAAGTTTTATCAGATGTTGTACAGGCCACATGTAGAGTATTGTGTTCATTTTTGTTTGTCACATTACAGGAAGGATATGGAGGCGTTGGAGAGGGTGCAGAAGAGGTTTACCAGGATGCCTCGATGAGAGGGTATGAGTTACAAGGAATGATGTGAACAAACTTGAGTTGCGTTCTCTGGAGCAGTGGAGGCTGTGGGGAGTCTCAATAGAAGTTTATAAAGTTATGAGCTGCTTATGTAGGGTTAATGTTCAGAATCTTTTTCCCAGAGTTGAAATATATGATACTAAGGGTCTTGCATTTAACGTTAGAGGGGAAAGCTTTTACACAGAGAGAGGTAGGAGTGTGAGTGGCACTGCTGGGGTGGTGGTGGAGTTCGATAAGATAAGGGCATTTAAGGGACTTTTAGATAAGCACATGAGTATGCAAGCAATGGAGGGATATGGACCATTTGCAGGCAGAAAGGATTAGTTTAATTTGGCGTCATGGTAGACAACATAGTGGGTCTAAGGGTCCGTTCGTGTGCTGTACTATTCTATGTTCCGTACACAAAATGTCACATAAACTCACACTCACTCACTCACACACAGAATGCACTCAGACACAAAGATTCTCTCACTCACACAAACACAGGAAAACAAGCACATCCACACAGACACGCACACTGAGACACACACACTGGGACACACACTGCCTCGCAAACACAGGGAGAAAAGCACATCCACACAGACACGCACACTGAGACACACGCACTGAGACACACACAGCCACAGACATGTATACTCGGACACACTTACATACACACACTCACGCACACACACTCAAACAACACACTCTCAAGGGCACAAATGCATACACACACATGTACACATGCACACGACACAGTCACACACATACACATAAACACACCCATGCAGACACACACACTGAGACACACATGGGCAAAGACGCTTACGCGCGCACACGCACACACACACACACACACACATGCACACTGAGACACACATGGGCAAAGACGCATACGCGCGCGCGCACACACACACACACACACACATGCACACAGACACACACTCTCAGATTTATTCTCTCTCTCTCTTGCGCACATGCACACACACAAAGACACACACGTGTGTGACGTGTCATTTTAGAGTAGAACATAGAACATAGAACATAGAAGAATACAGCGCAGTACAGGCCCTTTGGCCCTCGATGTTGCGCCGATCCAAGCCCACCTAACCTATACTAACCCACTATCCTCCATATACCTATCCAATGCCCGCTTAAATGCCCATAAAGAGGGAGAGTCCACCACTGCTACTGGCAGGGCATTCCATGAACTTACGACTCGCTGAGTGAAGAACCTACCCCTAACTTCAGTCCTATATCTACCCCCCCTTAATTTAAAGCTATGCCCCCTTGTAATACCCGACTCCATACGCGGGAAAAGGTTCACACTGTCAACCCTATCTAACCCCCTAATCATCTTGTACACCTCAATCAAGTCACCCCTAAACCTTCTTTTCTCTAATGAAAACAGCCCCAAGTGTCTCAGTCTTTCCTCATACGATCTTCCTTCCATACCAGGCAACATCCTGGTAAACCTCCTCTGCACCCGTTCCAGTGCCTCCACATCCTTCCTATAGTATGGCGACCAAAACTGCACACAATATTCCAGATGCGGCCGCACCAGAGTCTTATACAACTGCATCATGACCTCAGGACTCCGGAACTCAATTCCTCTACCAATAAAAGCCAGTACGCCATATGCCTTCCTCACCGCACTATTTACCTGGGTGGCAACTTTCAGAGATCTGTGTACATGGACACCAAGATCCCTCTGCTCATCCACACTACCAAGTATCCGACCATTAGCCCAGTACCCCATCTTTTTGTTATTCTTCCCAAAGTGAATCACCTCACACTTAGCTACATTGAATTCCATTTGCCACCTTTCTGCCCAGCTCTGCAGCTTCTCTATATCCTGCTGTAACCTGCCACATCCTTCCTCACTGTCAACAACTCCTCCGACTTTCGTATCATCCGCAAACTTGCTCACCCAACCTTCTAACCCCTCTTCCAGGTCATTTATAAAAATGACAAACAGAAATGGACCCAAAACAGATCCTTGCGGAACACCGCTAGTGACGGCACTCCATGAAGAAACTTTGCCATCAACTACTACCCTCTGTCTTCTTCCATCCAGCCAATTCCTAATCCAAACCTCCAACTCACCCTCAATGCCATATCTCCGTATTTTCTGCAGTAGCCTACCATGGGGAACCTTATCAAACGCCTTACTAAAATCCATATATACCACATCTACCGCTTTCCCCTCATCAACCTCCTTCGTCACATTTTCAAAGAATTCAATAAGGTTTGTGAGGCACGACCTGCCCTTCACAAAACCATGCTGACTATCCTTGATCACATTATTCCTATCCAGATGTGCATAAATCCTATCCCTTACAATTCTCTCTAAGACTTTGCCCACAACAGAAGTGAGACTCACCGGCCTATAGTTACTAGGGTTATCCCTACTCCCCTTTTTGAACAAGGGAACCACATTTGCTATCCTCCAGTCTTCTGGCACTACTCCAGTAGACAAAGAGGACATAAAAATCAAGGCCAATGGCTCTGCAATCTCCTCCCTTGCTTCCCAGAGAATCCTAGGATAAATGCCATCAGGCCCAGGGGACTTATCTATTTTCACCTTTTCCAGGATTTCCAACACCTCTTCTCTACATACCTCAAAGCCATCCATTCCACTTATTTGTGACTCAGTATTCACATCGACGACAATGCCCTGTTCCTGAGTAAATACTGAAGAAAAGTATTCATTCAGTGTCTCCCCAATCTCTTCCGCCTCCACACGCAATTTCCCACTACTGTCCTTGACTGGACCTATTCCTACCCTAGTCATTCTTTTATTCCTAACATACCTATAGAAAGCCTTAGGGTTTTCCCTAATCCTACCGACTAAGGACCTTTCATGTCCCCTCCTTGCTGCTCTTAGCTCTCTCTTCAGGTCCTTCCTGGCTACCCTATAACTCTCAATCGCCCCAATTGAACCTTCACGTCTCATCTTGAGATAGGCCGCCCTCTTCCATTTAACAAGGGATTCCAATTCCTTATTAAACCACGGCTCCCTCGCACGACCCTTTCCTCCCTGCCTGACAGGTACATAATTATCAAGGACACTCAACAGTTGCTCCTTGAACAAGCTCCACATATCATTTACACTCTTGCCTTGGAGTCTACTTTTCCAAGCCACACATCCTAAGTCATGCCTCACCGCATCATAATTTCCCTGACCCCAGCTATAACTCTTGCCCTGTAGTACACACTTATCCCTCTCCATCACGAGAGTAAAAATCAACGAATTATGGTCACTATCCCCAAAGTGCTCACCTAAGTCACTATCCCCAAAGTGCTCACCTAGGTCACTATCCCCAAAGTGCTCACCTAGGTCACTATCCCCAAAGTGCTCACCAGTAGGGAGGGTAGAAGTGACATAGAACAACACAATTATGAATCTTTTGAAACGGTTGGAATATGTTTAGAGAGTTTTCAAAGAAACATATTTCTTTCAATTCTTTAATTGGGATGTGGGCATTGTTGACTGGGCCCAGCATTTTTTGCTCCATCCCTAGTTGCCCTTGAGAAGGTGGAGGTGAGCTCCCTTCTTGAACCGCTGTAGTCCGTGTGCTGTAGGTGACCCACAATACCCTCACGAAGAGAAATCTGCAATTTTGAGTCAGCGACACTGAAGAGACGGCGATATATTTCCAAGTCAGGGTGAAGAGTGTTTTCAAAAGGATCTTGCTGGGAATGGTCTCCCCATATAATTTGCGGACACTGTTGATTTATTTGAACATTTACATTTTGGAGGATTGTGGAAAATATTTCATATTTTGTATAAACACCTCGAGTGATTTCTTTCAAGGTCATGGGTACTGCTTTTCTAAAAACCAAACTTCCATGAAATGACATGACTGGTGCTCACCGCTCGCTGTGCTGTACACCGTGCTGCGGCTGTTTGTACCGTAACTGGATGGAGAGAGTGCTTTGTGTCAGTAATTGGATGAGGGACACAAAGCCTGTGAGGAAGGGCTCCGAGCTGATCACTCACATGGTTGGCGAAAGAAACAACCCACTTGTTGAGTTCAGGATGAAACCTTTCCCTTCCTTCTGAAAGAGTGATCGAATGAACTTCTCGATTGTATTTCCCTGAACAAGCTGATAGATACCGGGGACAGCCCTGTGTGTGTATGTAATTAGTGATGGCCACACGTGTAAGGAGACAGAGGTGATAGACTTTGAAAGATTTTATGCTTCAGACATTCTGTCCTCAATAATGACCTATTGGCCAAAGTGTTCTTGCTTTTAGAAATACAATCCCTGCAGAGAATATTTGTTTTTCTGTTTTCATGAAGAGTGAGATTGTGTTAGAGAGAACGACAGTAAAGCTCAGCAGGTCGAGCAGCATCTGTGGAAACAAATCAGAGTTAACTTTTTGGGTCCAGAGACCCTTCCTCAGAAGCACTAACTCTTTTCATTTCTCTCCACAGATGCTGCCAGACCTGCTGAGCTTTTACAGCATCTCCTGCTTTTGTTCCTGATTTACAGCATCTGAAGTTCTTTCAGTTTTTGTTGAGGTTATGTTGGTGTGTTTTGGGGATGGTTCGAGGGATAACTATTTATATGTGTGTGTTACTTGACTTTGTGTTAACAAATAATTGTATCTTCAATTAATATTTGGTTTTGATGATAAGCTTTGGTCAGTGCATTGCGTATAGGAGTTGGGAGGTCATGTTGCAGCTGCATAGGGCATTGGTGCGGCCACGTTTGGAATACTGCGTTCAATTTTGGTCACTCTGCTGTAGGAAACATTTTGTGAAACTTGAAAAGCCGCAGAACAGATATACAAGGATGTCGCCAGGATGGAGAGTTTGAGCTCCAGGGAGAGGTTGATTGGACTGGGGCTATTTTCTCTGGAACATTGGACGGTGAAGGGTGACCCTGTAAAGGTTTATTTTTTCCAGGGTAGGGCAAGCCAAAACTTGAGGGCATCAGTTTAAGGTTGAATGGGGAGTTCTGGTTAAGTGGGGAGTCATTGGGAGGATATCTCTGACAGCTCTGAGGAATGACTTTACGTGTGACTCTGGGGAGTGAGACTGACTGTGAAGGTCCGCACCCGCTGGCAGGGCCTCTCGTTCTCGGGATCGGTCAAAAGAATCACTAGGTGTACGATCTGTTAAAAGCAAGGTTACTGGTTTAATAAATTAAGGCAGCCTGGCGCAGATTTGTCCAGCAACACGGAGGTTAAAAGCTTCTGTGTTCCGTGGAGAAATGGCACAATTACATTTCAAAATTACACATTATTTATATGTTTATTAAAAGAGATAGTACAGCCTTAATTACAAATGTAATAAAGTGATATGATTTACAGCAGGCTGATCCAATGATATTTCCTGGGAAAATGCTCTTAATTACAAGAAAACTCCAATCAACTGTAATATGGTGACATGATTGACAACAGGCTAATCCAATGATATTCCCTGGGAAAGGGGTCATAATTACATAAATGATCATGTCATGGTCGCAGTTCAAGGTTAGTTTGAATATCAAGTCACCGTCTTACAATTCATACTGTGAAAACTCCATTGTGTTCTCTTATCTCTAAATACAACCAACTCAGCAAAGCATCAGTTCAAGTTCACAGCGTCAAAGAAAAATCTTAAGCCATTTTGTTATGTTATTTTAAACTGAAAAGTCACTTGTGGTGAATAAAAATCTACAGAAACTTGTTGCTTCTGACAACATCTTAAATTCAAATTTTAAATCCTCAATCGGAAATGCTGTACAAATAGCCGGCACATGCACGATGGGCCGAACAAACTCTTTTATTAGTGCGATGGAGCCAGGGCAGTTCCAGACAGAACTATCCAAATGGAGCTTTCCAGACAGACACGTCTACTATTATGGACCAGAGCAGATCCTTTCAGAAT
The DNA here is from genome assembly GCF_037043375.1 of Chiloscyllium plagiosum. NCBI lineage: Eukaryota > Metazoa > Chordata > Chondrichthyes > Orectolobiformes > Hemiscylliidae > Chiloscyllium > Chiloscyllium plagiosum. The sequence continues at coordinate 92,043 of NW_028270173.1, read as the reverse complement.
GTATTCGGAAGGTTGCCAAGACGTTCCCTTTCTCTGACTTGAAATGTAAATGTAAGGTGTTGCATTCGAGACGCAACTGAATTGGTCAAACTGCCTGACGTTATGCGGTGAGCTACCAGAGCATCTGGGAGGGATGGGAACAATCTCTGTGTCTGAGAGGAGCACCCTTTATATCTGTGTCAGATCCCTGACAGCTCAGCAACTGTGACCAGGAGGTGGGATCTCAGTGTCCTCTATCTCCGCCTCTTCTGTCCATCTTCCCTCCCACCTATTTACTCCACCCTGCACTCTGACCTATCAGCAACAAGCCTAACCTTCATCTACTTATCACGTTCCCAGCTAATTTCCCCCAGACCCATACCCCTCCCATTTATCTCTGAGACCCCTTGGGCAACCCCTACCACACCCCTCATTCCTGATGAAAAGCTTTCGCTCAAAACATCAACTCTCCTGTTAATCGGATGCTGCCTGACTGGCTGTGCTTTTCCAGCATCACACGTTTTGTCTCTGAGCTCAGCAACTGTGACCAGGAGGTGGGATCTCAGTGTCCTCCTTCTCTTCCTGGAACAGTTCCCATCGCTGCTTCTCAGAAACCAGCATCACTGACGGACAGGAACGCATGGTGTTATCACACTCTGGTTTTTGGGGAAGTTCATAGAGAGCAGCTCTGTGATGTGGGACTCCATAATCCATGGTCTGTTCCCGAGGATGCACGATTAGACTGATGCTGGAAAAGACCAGCAGATCAAGCAGCTTCCAAGGAAAATTGGCCTTTTGGGCAAAAGACCTTCATCAGAAATGAGAATGGGAGTCTCCAGGGTAGGAGGTGAAATGAGGAAACTGGTGAAGTCCACATTGATGCCATGGGATTGAAGAGTCCTGAGGTGGAAGATGAGGCATTCTTCCTCCAGGCGTGGTGTGGTGAGAGAGTGGAGATGGAGGAGGCCCAGGACCTGCATGTCCTCAATGGAATGGGAGTCGGAGTTGAAATTTTCAGCCACAGAGAGGCGCGGTTGATTGGTGCGGGTGTCCCAGAGATGTTCTCTGAAGCACTCTGTGAGAAGGTGTCTGGTCTCCCCCATGTAGAGGAAACCACATCAGGTGCAATGGTTACAATAAATGACATGTGTTGAAGTGCAGGTAAACTTTGATCGATGTGGAAGGCTCCTTTGGGTTCTTGGATGGAGGTGAGGAGGGGGGTGTGGACGCAGATATTGCAATTCCTGCGCTGGCAGGGGAAGGTGCCAGGATGGGAGGGTGGGTTGCTGGGCATGTGGACCTGACCAGGCAATCGCAGAGGGAATGGTCTTTATGGAATGCAGTTAAGGGTGGAGATGGAAATCTATCCCTGGTTGTGGGGTCCATTTGTATGTTGCAGAAATGTCGGCGGATGATGCAATTTATGCAGACGTTGGTGGGGTGGAAGGTGAGGACCAGGGTTGGTTCTGTCCTTTTTGAGTTTGGAGAGGTGGGGTTCGAGGACAGAGGTATGGGATGTGGATGAGATGTGTTGGAGGGCATCTTTAACTATGTGGGAGGGGAAATTGTGATCTTTAAAGAAGGAGGCCATCTGGTGTGCTCTGTGGTGGAACTGGGCCTCCAAGGAGCCGATACTGCGGAGGCGGAGGAATTGGGAATACGGGATAGCTCTTTTGCAGGAGTTAGGGTGGGATAAGGTGTAATCCTGTTAGCTGTGGGAAAAAGTGGATTTGTAGCAAATGTCAGTGTTGAGTTGGTCATCCTTGATGGAGATGGAGAGTTCCAGGAAGGGGAGGGAGATGTCATAAATGGTCCAGGTATATTTAAGATCAGAGTAAAATGTATTGGTGCAGTTGATGAACTGTTTCACCTCCTCTTGGGAGCACGAGGTGGCGCCAATGCAGACATCAATGTCAGGGAGGAAGAGGCAGAGAGTGTGGGAAACAGGGACAGAGATAGAATATGTGAGAGATAGGGACGCAGAGAGAGTGTTTGAGAGATAAGGACAGAGAGAGAGAGAGAGAGAAAGAGAAAGAGAAAGAGAAAGTGAAAGAGAGATAGATAACGGTGGAGAAAGCCCGCTAGAGTCAGGGATGGAGAGAATCCATGAGAGTTTACAGAGTGTCAGGCCGTTCCTGTCCAAATGCTCTAGTGAAACATGAGGAGAGTTTGGATAAAAGAGTATTCAGTCAGTGCTGACTGTGACTGTGTACTCAGTTACAAACCCAACCTTTCAGATCAGACCATTTAGTTGAGGATGTGCAAGAGGGAAGATTGTGAGATGTGGATGATGAAAGACAGAGACTTACCACGATGTTAAAAAATCTGCTTTGTTCCCTGTGCCTGTGGAATATTTAAATGGAAAGGCTGAACAGGTGGGAATTCATCAGCTCACACACAGCATCATGGGGATCACATTCAAATGTTTTCTGATGGTCTTAACCATTGATATTGTGTCACAGTCTTGCAACAGAAACATTATAATTGAGAGATAATTCTGATCCAGCACATCACCCCATGTTGATGTCAGAGCTTCCCTTGGCACTAAGGTGCCACCTGCTAATTACTTCATAGACCTGAACTGGTATTGTTACTGTGGGAAACATTGCCAGGTTTACAATGATATGGGATTGAACACCGAGTACAGTGTGGACTGTCAGGGCACCAGATGTAGACATTCAGAGTTCCTGTTTATCTAAAACACTCCTGGCTTTTTCATCAAAGGATGCATCTTAGCAATTTCCCTGAAAAATATCATCAATTTCCCACAGCATTCACTGATTCCTGTGGAATCACAGATTATGGCACTTAGCCTCTCTCGGGCTGTACAACACATCCCCCTCTATCTCTCTGTCTGAGGCTCTGTCTGCCCCTGTTTCTCTCTCTCTTTGTTCCAGTAGGTCTGTCTCTGTCTCTCTCTCTGAATCTCCCTCTCTCTCTGTCTCTCTCTCTTTCTCTCTCTGTCCATGTCAGTCTCCCTCTGTCTACTTCTGTCTGTGTCTCTGTTTCTCTCTCACTGTTGCGTCTGTGTCATTATAATTGTTTCAGCCTCTCCCTTTCTGGGTCTGTCTCTCTCTGTGTGCCCCACTGTGTGCTTTATTCACTGCTCTCTCTACTTGTTCTGCCACCTTTCGTGATCTGTGCACATATACCCCCAACCCGCCCTGCTCCTGCCTCACCCCCTTTAGAAATGCCCCTCCCCCATTTTATAAGTCTCTCAATGTCCTTCCCACCAAAGGGCATCACCTCTCAGTTCTCTGCAGTGAACCCCCATCTGCCCCCTCTCTCCCCCACTCCCCCAAATTGTCAAAGACCTTTTACAGTCCTGCACTGTACTCGTCACAGTTTGCAATTCTTCCTGTTTTGGTGCCATCTCCAAACTTTGAACAAATCCCCTGCACAGCAAGATCTCAATCATTAATTAACGTTAGGAAAAGCAAAATGCCAAACACTGACCCCTGGGAATCCAGGAAGAAACCGCTCTGCAGTTTGGAGTCACACAAGGCACAAACTGAACCGAATTAAATCCAATTGTTATACAAAGCTATGTCTGGAAAGACAGGAGCATACACACTTGGAATTAAAGTGGATTCTGGGTGGGTGAGATAAGGAGCAAGATATTTGTGGTTTGTCATTAATTACACACCATGTCACCAGGAGAGAACGAACATGAGCTTCCTGCTATTGAACAAACAGATTGAACAACCTCAGACCCTGAAACCATGCTGCCCGGCTGTTTAAAGTGGTCCCACCTTTATCTATTTATGAACTAACTAATTAACAGCTCCTTCATTATTCCCTTTTAAAAGGGGCACATCAGGAAAGGCTGTGGGACATCATGATGTCAAATCTAGTGTCTATTTTCGAAATAATTTGGGAGACTGGTGAGATGAACATTTCTTGTCGATGGTGGAGATGCTTTGGGGAGTCGGCAGTATTCCAGCCTCTGACCTGCTCTTGGAGCCACTGTGTTTATGTTGTGAATCTAGTTGGGTTTCTGGTCAATGGTAACACACAGGAAGATGTCTCCTTGTTTCTGATCTCTCTACCAAGCAGGAAACGTTCTTCTGTTGACCCTGTCAATATCCAAAACATTCAAGAAACATGACACCACCCAGAGAGAAAGCAGCACCCGCTTGATTGGCCCCACATTCACCAACGTCCACTCTCTCCACACCGATGCTCAGTAGCAGCAGTGCGTACCATTTCCAAGATGGGCTGGGAAATTCACCGAACATCCTCAGACAGCACCTTCCAAACCCACAACCACTTTGATCCTAAAAGGACAAGGACAGGAGGTACATGAGAACACCACCCCCTGCAGGTTCCCCTCCAAGCCACTCACTATCCTGAGTTGAAGCTGTTTGTCCCTTTTGGTAACTATTTGGAATGATGTTGTAAGACTGAATGTGTCCTCAGGCTGTGGGATTTGGAGAATGATGCAGAAAAATAATTGAGCAACTCTTAAAGACAGATAAATCACTCAATGACATACAGATTGAGGAATATGGAATGAACTAATACAGTCAGGAACAAAATTACTGTACACTCTCGCTTAGCATAGAGAAGGCATTTTTATAATTGTCATTCACTATCTGCCCACTGCCAGATAACAGGTACATCCTGTTCACCTCCATCCTGTACTGCCTGGGACGTGAAAAACATCATTTTGTCAGGTCACTTTTATACAGGCAAGAGAGCAGCTTTTCAAGGGCTCCCCGGGGAAATGTAGTTTCAAACATTCCCTTACAACATGAGGAACCAATTACCTTACCTGGTCAAAGACATCTTCCCATCTCCAATTCATGACGGAGCAGTGAAATGGATACGAGCAACTGTCTTTCTTAAGGAGGAGGATTCAGGCCAGTCCATATGGACAGCAGATACATGGGAACACCACTCCCTGCAAGTTCCCCTCTGAGCCACTCACCATCCTGATTTGGAAATTATCACCATTCCTTCAATGTCGCTGGGTCACAATCCTGGAACTCCACCTGCCCCCCACCACTCCCACCAAGAGCATCGAGGGTCGACCAACAGCATATGGCCTCCAGGGTTTCAAGAAGACAGCTCACCACCACCTTTTCGAGGGGGCAATTAGGGACGTTGGTCAGACAACGATGCCCACCTTCCACAAATGAATAAAAGAAAATCATTGGTGAACACCCCCACTTTTGACTTTGTGATGGAGGGAACGTCATTGATGAAGCAACTTAAAATGATTCGACCCTCATTTTCAGGGAAAATTGTACGCTTACACAAACACATACTGCATATTAACCTGAAGGTAATCCTGAATTAGGACTCTTAAGTCCCTTTTTGCTTCATATTTATAAAGCTTTTCTCCATTTAGAAAATAGTCTGTGCCTCTGTTCATCCTTCCAAGTGCGTAACCTCACATTTTCCCACATTGTATTCTATCTGCCATTTGTTTGCCCACTCTCCCAGCCTGTCCAAGTCCTTCTGCAGCCTCCCTGCTTCCTCAATACAACCTGCCCCTCCACCTATCTCTGTGACATCCACAAACATACAACAATGCCCTCAGTTCCTTCCTCCAGCTCGTTATTGTATAACATCAATCGGTGTGAGTCAAGATTAGAGTGGTGTTGGAAAAGCACAGCAGGTCGGGCAGCATCCGAGGAGCAGGGAAAATCAACGTTTCAGACAAAAGCTCTTCACCAGAAAAATCAACGTCGATTTTTCCTGCTCCTTGGATGCTGCAAGTCCTGCTGTGCTTTTCCAGCACCACTCTAATCTTCACTCTAATCTCTAGTATTTGCAGTAACCATTTCTGCCTTATCAATGGTTGTGATCCTAACACTGAGCCCTATGGAACCCCACCAGTCACTGATTACCAACCTGTAAAAGAGCCCTTCATCACTGCTGTCTGCCATCTGCCAGTCAGCCAATCCTCTATCCATGCCAGTACATTGCCCCTAACACCATGGGCTCATATCTTATTTAGTAAACTCCTGTACGGCACCTTGTCAAAGCCCTTCAGGAAATCTAAATATGTTACGTGCGCTGTCTCTGCTTTGTCTAACTTGCTCATTACATCCTCAAAGAATTCTAACAGATTTGTCAGGCATGACGTCCCCGAGATCAAGACCGTTGTTACCATGTACTCTTCAATCTCATCTGTAATAATGGACTCCAACACCTTACCAATGACCGAGATCAGGCTTAATAGCCTATAGCTTCCTGTCTTCTGTCTCCTTCCCTTCTTAAAAAAGGATGTTACATTAGCTATTTTCCAGTTGTCTGGAACCCTCCCTGACGACAGTGATTCCCGAAAGGTATTGTGGAAGCCATGGTCGAGTGGTGAACTGTTAATCCAGAGATCCATGTAATGTTCCGGGGACCTGGGTTCAAATGCACCATGGGAAAAGATGGAATTTGAATTCAATGAATATTTGGAGTTAAGAATCTAATAACTCCTATAAATTCATTGCCAGTTGTCAGAAAAACCCAGCTGTTCACGAACATTCTTTAGGGAAACAAACGGCCATCCTTACCTGGTCTGGCCTACATGGGACTCCAGACTCATCTCAAAGTGGTTGACTCTTGAATGTCCTCTGGACAATTCGGGATGGGCAATAAATGCTGCCCAGCCAGTGATACCGTCATCATCCTGTTAAAGAATGAAGAAAGAAAAGATCCTCACCAATGCTCCTACTATCTCCTCAGCTATCTCCCACAGAGGGTCAGGGCGTAGTTCATCTCCTTCAGGTGATTTATTCACATTCATACCTTTCAGCTTCCCCAGCACCTTCTTGTTTCATTTGCAAATCATTGGAAATCTATGCCCCTCTCATTCTTTATCCTGTTCCGAGAGGGAACTATTTCTTCCTCTCTCCTCTATCCAGCTCATGCTCAGGATTTCGAAAACGTCAATCAGATCTCCCTTTCAGCCTTCTTCTCTCGCAGAGAAAATAGTCCCACCCTCTTCAACCTATCCACATTGCTCACGTTTCCCATCCCTGGAACCATTCTTGTAAATTGTTCCTGGCCTCGCTCCGCTGTGTTCTCGATCTTTCACATAATGTGGGGCCCACACCTGGACACAATACGCCAGCTGGGGTCAAACAAGGGGCTTTTACAAGTTCAGCAACACCTCCTTTCTCTTGTACTCTGTGCCCGTGTTAGTAGTGAGGAGGACACTGTGTGCTTTATTCACTGCTTTCTCTACCTGTACTGCCACCTTCAATGATCTGTGCTCACATACCCCTAGTTCCCACTGCTCCTGCTGCACCCCCTTTAGAATTACACCCCCACAATTTTACATTGACTCTCAATTTCCTTCCCACCGAAGTGCATCACCTCCCATTTCTCTGCACTGAACCTTATCCGCCTCCCCTCCTCCCCCAACTCCCACACTTATCAATATGCTTTGGAGTTCTGAACTGTCCTCCTCATATTTTACAATTCTTCCTGGTTTGGTGCCATCTACAAACTTTGAATTTGTCCCCTTCACAGCAAGATCCCAATCATTACTAAATATCGGGAAAAACAAGGATCCTAACATCGACCACTGGAATTCTGGGGGTTCTTCTCCGCAGTTTCGAGTCAAACGAGGCACCAGCTGAGCCCAATTCAATCCCTTCACTGTACAATACCATCTCTGGAAGGACAGGAGCACACACCCTTGAAGATCAGGTGGATTCTGGGTGGGTGAGATAAGAAGCAAGACATTTGTGGTTGAAGATTAATTACTTCCCACACCATCAGGACAGAATTAATGTGAGCTTCCTGCTATTGAGCAAACAGATTGTACAACCTCAAACCTTGAGACCTTGCTGCCCAGCTGGTTAAATTGCTCTCTGAGGAAAGGCACCATTGTACCACCTTTACCTCAGTGTGACAACGTGACTCATTCTCTGTTGTTATAAATTAACACAACATTTCCCTTGGTCTCCTATGTACAGCGGATTAACCCTTGGGCAAAATATATCTCGTCAAACAGGAACCACAGAGAATTCTTGAAATGTTCACCATTCAAACGTGACTTCCTCACGCAATAGTTCCTACAAATCATTGTTTCATCCTGAGTACTCAGTCCTCTGACAGTACAGAGACCCACACAGGTCTATAACATTTCACCAGCTCAGAATACACTGAACATCCTTCTCAGACAAATGAATGAGATCTCTGCAAAGCTCTGAAACAGTATCCACAGTACAGACCCTCTGACAGTTTGGCAATCCCTCAGCACTGACCCCCTGACAGTGCGGCGCTCCTTCACCACTGACCCTCTGACAACGCGACACTCCCACAGCACTGACCCACTAACAATGTCACTCTCCCTCAATACTCCTCCTCCTACAGTGTGAGACTCCCTCAGCTGTGACTTTATGACAGTGCGGTGTTTCCTCACTACTGACCCTCCTACAGTACAGCATCCCTTCAGTACTGACCCTCCAAAAGTACAACACCCTCTCAGTAGTGACCCTCCCATAGTGCGGTATTGTCATAGCATTGACCCTCTGACAGTGCAATGCTCCCTCAGCCAGACTCTCTGACAGTGTGATGGTCCCCCAAAGCTGACTCTCCGACAGTGCACTCTCTCTCAGTATTGACCCTGAGACAGTATAGCACCCCCACAGTACTGACCCTTCCACAGTGCGGTATTATCTGAGTATTGACCCTCTGACAGTGCAATGCTCCCTCAGCCATGACCCTCTGACAGTGTGATGGCCCTCCAAAGCTGACTCTCTGACAGTACAGCACTCCCTCAGTACTGACCCTCCGATAATGTGACACTCCTCAGCACGGATCCTCCAACTGTGTGGAAACCCCCCAGCACTGAGACTCTGGTAATACAATACTCCATTAGCACTGAACTTCCAACAGTGCAGCATTCCACCAGCACTGAACTTCCAACAGGGCAGTGCTCCCTTAATACTCACCCTCTAAGAGTGCGACACTGCATCAGCACCGATCCTCTGAGAGTGTGGCACTCCGTCAGCACTGACCCTCTCACAGTGCAGCACTCCGTCAGCACTGAACCTCCCACAGTATGGTCTATCTGTAACCCTGCGCTGTTCCCCTTCCGGGCCTATTGTGGGAGTTTCATCACTCAAAGCCTTGGAGTAAGATAGGGGCTGGTTTATCGATGCCCCACATCCCTCAGATGTGCTGCATGTTAAAACATGAACACAACCTGCTGCCTGTGAATGCAGAGAGTGGGTAGGGATTAGGTGCTGCAATCTCCTGAATAGTTTATGAAAGGTCACGGCTGTGGGAATAGATGGTTCCCATTGGAACTCAGTGGGAGATGGACATTGAATCATCATTGTTTGTACAAAGCCAGGACTCTCAATTTCTCTTGAGCTCGATTCTGGAGCCTGTGATGAAATGTGTGTGCTTTATGTAATTACTAACATCGTGAGCATAATTAGCGTTAAAACACCAGTGTGGTTAATTATAATAGGGGGTGTCAACTTCCTCAGCATGACTTGAGATGGTCATCATAGAACAAGGGTCACGAGACTCGAAACGTTAACTCTGTATCTCTCTGTAGTATGTACTAGACCTAATGAGTTTCCCCAGAATTTTCTGATATTTTCAGATCTCCTCATAACCCAGATCTTTATTTTATTGTAGACTATCCAGAACACATCAGCCTAATAGCTGTCTAATTTATTGCTTCACATTCCTCAGTTCTACCATGATCTGATATTGGGATTGAGATTGTGTTTACAGGGAAAATGTTTGCAGTGCCGAGGGAAAAGGAAGGGGGTGAGGCATGGGACTAATTTGATGGCGTAAAGAGCCATTAGAGACACGATGAATAGAACGGCCTTTACAAATCTAATCCAATCCAATCTTTGTTTCACTGCTGTGAACTCCCAGGAATTTCACAAACTGAGACGCCACTAGATTGGTGTGGAACAAAGATTGGATTGGATTGGACTTATAAAGGCCATTCTACCCATCCTGCCACTGATGGCTCGTTACAACAATGAATTAGTCCTGTACCTCACACTCTTCCATTTCCCTCGGTCCTGCAAACCTTTTCCCAGTAAACACCTTCTCAATTCCCAATACCAGTTCATGTTGGAACTGAGGAATGTGAAGCAATAAATTAGACAGCTCTTAGGCTGATGTGGTCTGGATAGTCTGCAATAAAATAAAGACCTGGGGAGTTAGGAGATCTGTAACAATCAGAAGGTGCTGGAGAAACTCAGCAGTTCTGGTAGCTACTACAGAGAGAGACAGAGTTAACGTTTCGGGTCTAGTGACCCTTGTTGCATGATGACCATTGCAAGTAATGCTGGGGAAGTTGACACCCCTTAGTATAATTAGCCACATTGGTGTTTTCATGCTAATTATGCTCCTAATGTTAGTAAATACATGAAGCACAAACATTTTATTACCCGTTCCATGATTGAAAGCAAGAGAAATAGTGAGTCTTGGTTTTATACAAACAATGATGATCAAATGTCAATCTCCCACTGAGTTCCAATGGGAGCCATCTATTCCCACAGCCGCGACCTCTCACAAACTATTCAGGAGATAACAGCACCTAATCCCACCCACTCACTGCATTCACCGGCAGCAGGTTGTGTTCATGTTTTGACAGAGATATACCCGGTACATCTGACAAGGTGTGGGGGTTCTAAAAACCAACCCCTACCTCCAACCTCATTGTTTACCTCAATTTTTAATCCGAGGCTGTGTGATGGTGCAACCACAATAGGCCTGGAAGAGGAACAGCACAGTATAGACCATACTGTGGGAGGGTCTGTGCTGAGGGATTGCCAAACTGTCAGAGGGTCAGAATTGAGTGCGCGCCTCACTGTCAGAGGGTGAGTGCTGAGGGAGTACTGCAGTCTCGGAGAGTCAGTGCTGAGGGAGTGCCATATTGTCAGAGGGTCAGTTCTGAGATAGTGCTGTACTGATGGAAGGTCAGTGCTGAGGAACAGCACTGTTGGAAAGTCAGTACTGAGGGAGTGCCCAGTGACAATAGAGTCACTGCTAAGAGAGTGCAGCATTATGGGAGTGTCTGTACTGAGGGAGTGCTGCACTTTCGGAGTGTCAGTATTGAGGGAACATCGCGCTGTCATAAACTTACTGCTAAGGTAGTACTGCCCTATTGGATGGTCAGTGCTGAGGGATCGCCACACTGTCAGAGGGTCGGTGCTGAGGGATTGCCGCACGTTCTGAGGGTCAGCACTGTGCAAGTGCTGCACTGTCAAGGGGGTCAGCGCTGAGCGAGTGCCGCACTATCGGGGAGGTGGCGGGGTCAGTGCTGAGGGAGTGCCGCACTGTCAGAGGGTCTGTGCTGTCGATACTGTTTCAGAGCTGTGCAGGTATATTGCTAATTTGTTTGTGAAGGTTTTTTTGGTGTATTCTGAGCTGGTGAAATAGTATAGACGTTACAAATCACACAACACCAGTTCTCGTCCAACAGGTTTAATTGGAAGCATCAGCTTTTGAAGTGCTGCTCCTTCATCAGATGGCTTTCCAAATCATGTTAGAGAGGTGTATGAGTCTCTGTACTGTCAGAGTACTTAGTGCTAAGGGTGAAACAAAGATTTCCAGCAGCTATTGCAATAGGGAGTTGTGTTTGAATTGTGAACATTTCAGAAATTTTCGGTGGCTCCTGTTTAATGAGATATTTTTTGCCCGAGGATTAATTTGCCAGATATCGGGAAGAGCGATTACCCAGAGCAATGTTGTGTTTATTTATAACAACAGATAATGAGGTCACGGTGTCGCACTGAAGTAAAGGTGGTACAGTGTTCCCTTTCCTCAGAGACCAGTTGAACCAGCTGGGCAGCATGGTCTCAGGGTTTGAGCTTGTACAATCTGTTTGCTCAATAGCAGGAAGCTCACATTAATTCTGTCCTGATGGTGTGGGAAATAATTAATATTCAACCACAAATATCTTGCTTCTTATTTGACCCACACAGAATCCACCTGATCTTCAAGGGTGCGTGTTCCTGTCCTTCCAGAGACTTTGTACAGCAAAGGGATTGAATTGGGTTCGGTTGGTGCCCAGTGTGACTCGAAACTGCGTTATGGATCCCCCCAGATTGTCAGGGATCGATGTTGGGATCCTTGATTTTCTTGATATTTAATTAATGATCGGGATCTTGCTGTGCAGGGGGACAAGTTCAAAGTTTGTAGATGGCACCAAACCAGGAAGAATTCGAAACTGTGACAGGGAAATGCAGAACTCCAAAAGGACATTGACAAATTGGGGAAGTAGGGGTCAAGATCTAAAACCCCTCAAGAGGGGCCTTTTGGTTCGAGATCGGTCAAAAGAGATGACAAATGCGGTCTATTCAAAAAGCAAGGGTCATTAGTTTATTGAATTAAGGTACCTTGACGCAATTCTATCCAGCAACACACAGATTGAAGCTTCTGTGTTCCGTGGTGAAGTTCCACAATTACATTTGAAAATTACACATTATTTCCATGATTTTTCGAGTAATGGTACAACCTTAATCACAAGAAAGACCAATCACATATAATAAGGTGACACGATTTACAGTAAGTTAATCCAATGATATTTCCTGGGAAAGAGTTCTTAACTACAAAAAAGTCCAAACAACTGTATTATGGTGATATGATTGACAACAGGCTAATCCAATGGTTTTTTTTTGAGAAGGAAATCTTATTTACGTAAATTGTCATGCCATGTATCAGTTCAAGGTTAGTTCAAATGGTCAATTAATGTGTCAATATTCATCTTATGAAAACTCTATTGTCCTCTTATCTTTGAACTGCAATTTACTTCTGTAAATCAGCAGTATAGAACATAGAAAATACAGCACAGTACAGGCCCTTTGGCCCTCGATGTTGCGCCGATCCAAGCCCACCTAATCTATACGAGCCCACTATCCTCCATATGCATATCCAATGCCCGTTTAAATGCCCATAAACTTTCCTCATTCCTGAAGAAGGGCTAATGCCCGAAACGTCGATTATCCTGTTCCCTAGATGCTGCCTGACCTGCTGCGCTTCTCCAGCAACACATTTCCATCTCATAAAGAGCGAGAGTCTACCACTGCTACTGGTAGGGCATTCCATGAACTCACGACTCGCTGAGTAAAGAATCTACCCCTAACATCTGTCCTATACCTACCACCCCTTAATTTAAAGCTATGCCCCCTCGTAATAGCTGACTCCATGTTATTATGTTCAGCAGTATGGTTCACAGGCCATTTTATAGTATTCTTTTAAATCGAGAAACCATTTTGTTAAAATAAAAGTCTACATATTTTTGTTGCCTAAAGTCAAAGTTTCGATCCTCATTCCCCCCTTTGGTCATTGTGGGCGGCACGGTGGCACAGTGGTTAGCACTGCTGCCTCGCAGCGCCAGAGACCCGGGTTCAATTCCCGACTCAGGCGACTGACTGTGTGGAGTTTGCACGTTCTCCCCGTGTCTGCGTGGGTTTCCTCCGGGTGCTCCGGTTTCCTCCCACAGTCCAAAGATGTGCAGGGTCAGGTGAATTGGCCATACTAAATTGCCCGTAGTGTTAGGTAATGGGTAAATGTAGGGGTATGGGTGGGTTTCGCTTCGGCGGGTCGGTGTGGACTTGTTGGGCCGAAGGGCCTGTTTCCACACTGTAATCTAATCTAATCTAAAAAAAATCTAATCTAATCTAATCATTCTATGACCACACCATAAAGGCATGGATCAAATTAATCCAATTCAATGGCAGCAAAAGACTGCAATACTTCATCTTCCTCCGAAGGGGAACCAAGGGCAGCCAATGATGTTTCCTCATCATGATTTAAGGAAAGAAGAAGCATTTTCTGGATGGAATCAATATTGTCAATAGAATATTGATATTAATAATATTTGATTAATATTAATGATAATATTTTAGCAATAATACGCTTAACTATAGCAATACCAACAAAAAGACCATTTAAAACAATAGCACCATACAAAGACACATTAATTAATCTGTTGTCCCATGAGCAATAACCCCAATCTTCCCATCCCGCCCCTTCATTCTTTTGGTTGACAAAAGTGCGAATATTATCAATATGTCTAGTAATGTTTTCGAAAAGATCAGTGACACTCATAATGCATTTTCCTTTAACAATAGCGCAAAATCCACCTTCCTTCGCAAGTATGTAATGGGTTTTGTTGGGCAAATAGGCGCAATTGTGAAAGCATGTCCCTATTTCTATTAAGGCAGCAATTGTCTCACTCCCCAGAATTGTGAGTCCACCAATGAGATAATAATGGTCTTGATGACTAATAATTCTTAAGGACTCTACTTATGAAAGCACACTGAGAGCTGCATATGCCAATGAGTGTGTTTTACTTCCTGATATGGTCTTTGGATTCTTCCATTCTGCATAGAAGCCAGGAGAAACTGTCTGTTTAAAAGGGAAATTATGATCTCCTTGGCAAGTAATTGGACCGGGAACAGGAGTCGGAAGTAGTGTTTCTACAGCGACGGCATGAGGACTACTTGCTCTATTCAGGACAGGGTAGTTAGCTGCCTTATTATAACTGAAACAAAATTCAGGTTTAGCATAGGCAATAGAGGGTCCTTCCCAGTAAGAAGCGGGCCTATCTTGATGACTTCCTCGGGTATGCAGATAATCCATGACTACATAATTTGGCCCTGGGTGCTGAGGGTGAAAATCATCCACTACTAATGAGGTGAGTTTATTGATAAGAAACATGGTCAACATCCCAAAATGGTTCTACCCCTCCAATAACTGGGAAAATATTAGTGCCATTAGGGGTACCGTAATGAAGGTGGGTATTTTTACCCTCTCCACATAGAGTTTGAATTCCAGTGATATTAGGGATTCATTTTTCGTTAAGGCATACAAATGAGATGCAAGGTCCTTCAGAAAAGCAGTGATGACTAATACGTTTAATCATAGCACAGAAATAAAAATTAGGCACTCTGACATAACCAGACCCCCATTCCTTACCTTTGTAGTAATTTGGATAGGATATTGCGGATTTATTGGAGGAAGTCCATAAACAAGTAGCAGGTGGGGATAAGTAATAACGAAAAAGATTGTGAATTGGCACTGAACAGACAGTATCATTCCCTTACGTCCTGTAAATACTTTAGTACTATTCCATACCCCCATGTTCGGATTTGGAAGGATAAAAGAGGTCGGGGGTCTCTTACTGAAATAAGGGCGTAACAAATTATTTCATCCTCTCCGAAAATGTTATTATGGGTTTCTAGAAACATCCCCCCTTTGTCTCTTTTACTACGTGATCTATCTGAAAGGGGATAAGGCTTATCAGGGATACCCATGGTACAAATGAAATCAAACTGGCACACAACACCTTTACATAGTAAAGACCATTTAGACTTGTTCTGCAAATAAACTGCTTTTTTTATGCACTTGCCCACTGCGAAAGTCATTCTTGGCTCCATTTAATCTTCCAACAAACAAGGACATCTTCCTGTCATAGTTGGTACACAGTCTGTGTTTGCTCAGGATCACACGGGTAAACTGTCCCTCTTGTGCACCAATGCTGGCAAGGGCAAGTTGACACAGCAGGTCAAGTTCAATCTGTATCATCTCCCCCTTTGCAAGTTTGGAGACCGCGAAGTGCTAATTGTAATAAAGTATATACAGTATACATATATTCAATTAAAATAGGCAGCAGCAAAGAAGTAACACAAACTAATCTGATAGAGGTCACCCATATTCTGGTCTGAGTATTGCGGAAGTACCTTATTTAAGAACATAGTTTGTGCTCTTCAGCTGGCTCGAAGCCCTAAGAGCAATGTGTGTGAGATTGTGTGTGTGTGTATGTGTGTGTATATGTGTGTGTGTGAGATTGTGTGTTCGTGTGTGAATGTGTGTGTGTGTGAGAATGTGTGTGAGATTGTGTGTGTGTGTGAATGTGTGTGTGTGTGAATGTGTGAGTGTGAGATTGTGTGTGTGTGACTGTGTGTGTGAATGTGTGTGTGTGTGAATGTGTGTGTGTATATATGTGTGAGAATGTGTGTGTGTGTGTATGTGAATGTGTGTGTATGTATGTGAGAGATTATGTATTCGTGTGAGATTGTGTGTGCGCGAGTGTGTTTGAGTGTGTGTGTATACGTGTGTGAGAATGTGTGTGTGCGAATGTGTGTGCATGTGTGTGTATATGTGTGTCTGTGAATGTGTGTGTCTGTGAATGTGTGTGAATGTGTGTGTGTGAAAGTGTGTGTGAGATTGTGTGTGTATGTGTGTGTGAATGTGTGTGTGTATATGTGTGTGTGTGAATGTTTGTGTGTGAGACAGATTGTGTGTGCGTGTGTGTGTGTGATTGTGTGTGTGTGAATGTTTGTGTGTATGTGTGTGTGTATATGTGTGTGTGAGAGATTGAGTGTGAGTGTATGTGTGTGTGTGATTGTGTGTGTGTGTGAGATTGTGTGTGTGTGAATGTGAGTGTGAGATTGTGTGTGTGAGTGTGTGTGTATGTATGTGTGTGAATGTGTGTGTGCGAGATTGTGTGTGTGTATGTGTGTGTGAGAATGTGTGTGTACGTGTGTGTGAGAGAGATTTTGTAAGTGTGTGTGAATGTGTGTATGTATGTGTGTGTGAAAGTGTGAGATTGTGTGTGTGAGTGTGTGTGTGAGTATGTGTGTGTGTTAATGTGTGTGTGTGTGATTGTGTGTGTATGTGTATGTGATTGAATGTGTGTGTTTGTTATTGTGTGTGTGTGAGATTGAGTGTGTGTATGTGTATGTGATTGAATGTGTGTGTGTGTTATTGTATGTGTGTGTGAGAATGTGTGTGTATGTGTGTGTGAGAGCGATTGTGTGTGTGTGAACGTGTGTGTGTGTAAGAATGTGTGTGAGATTGTGTGTGTGAATGTGTGAGATGGTGTGTGTGTGAGTGTGTGAGATTGTGTGTGTGTGTCAGTGTGTGAGTGTGTATGTGTGTGTGTGTGAATGTGTGTGCGTGTGTGAGATCGTGTGTGTGTATGTGTGTGTGTGTGAATGTGTGCGCGTGTGTGAGATTGTGTGTGTGCAGTGTGTGTGATTGTATGTGTGAATGTGTGTGTGAGATTGTGTGTGTATGTGTGTGTGTGAATGTGTGTGTATGTGTGTGTGTGAGATTGTGTTTTCGTGTGTGAATGTGTGTGTGTACGTGTGAGATTGTGTGTGTGTGAGTGTGATTGAGTGTGTGTGTGAGAATTGTTTGTGTGTGAATGTGTGTGTATGTGTGTGTGTATATGTGCGTGTGTGAATGTGTGTGTGCGTGTGAATGTGTGTGTGTGAATGTGTGTGTGTGAGATTGTGTGTGTATGTGTGTGTGAACGTGTGTGTGTGAGAGATATTGTGTGTGTATGTGTGTGTGTGAATGTTTGTGTGTGAGAGAGATTGTGTGTGCGTGTCTGTGTGTGAGATTGCGTGTGTGTGTGTGTGAATGTGTGTGTGTGAGAATGTGTGTGAGATTGTGTGTGTGTGTGAATGTGTGTGTGTGTGAATGTGTGAGTGTGAGATTGTGTGTGTGTGACTGTGTGTGTGTGAATGTGTGTGTGTGTGAATGTGTGTGTGTATACATGTGTGAGAATGTGTGTGTGAGTGTATGTGAATGTGTGTGTATGTATGTGAGAGATTATGTATTCGTGTGAGATTGTGTGTGTGCGAGTGTGTTTGAGTGTGTGTGTATACGTGTGTGAGAATGTGTGTGTGCGAATGTGTGTGCATGTGTGTGTATATGTGTGTCTGTGAATGTGTGTGTCTGTGAATGTGTGTGAATGTGTGTGTGTGAATGTGTGTGTGAGATTGTGTGTGTATGTGTGTGTGAATGTGTGTGTGTGTATATGTGTGTGTGAATGTTTGTGTGTGAGACAGATAGTGTGTGCGTGTGTGTGTGTGATTGTGTGTGTGTGTGAATGTTTGTGTGTATGTGTGTGTGTATATGTGTGTGTGAGAGATTGTGTGTGTGCGTATGTGTGTGTGTGATTGTGTGTGTGTGAATGTGAGTGTGAGATTGTGTGTGTGTGTGTGTGTATGTATGTGTGTGAATGTGTGTGTGTGCGAGATTGTGTGTGTGTATGTGTGTGTGAGAATGTGTGTGTACGTGTGTGTGAGAGAGAGATTTTGTAAGTGTGTGTGAATGTGTGTATGTATGTGTGTGTGAAAGTGTGAAATTGTGTGTGTGAGTGTGTGTGTGAGTATGTGTGTGTGTTAATGTGTGTGTGTGTGAGATTGTGTGTGTATGTGTATGTGATTGAATGTGTGTGTTTGTTATTGCGTGTGTGTGAGATTGTGTGTGTGTATGTGTATGTGATTGAATGTGTGTGTGTGTTATTGTATGTGTGTGTGAGAATGTGTGTGTATGTGTGTGTGAGAGCGATTGTGTGTGTGTGAACGTGTGTGTGTGTGTGTGTGTAAGAATGTGTGTGAGATTGTGTGTGTGAATGTGTGAGATGGTGTGTGTGTGAGTGTGTGAGATTGTGTGTGTGTGTCAGTGTGTGAGTGTGTATGTGTGTGTGTGTGTGAATGTGTGTGCGTGTGTGAGATCGTGTGTGTGTATGTGTGTGTGTGTGAATGTGTGCGCGTGTGTGAGATTGTGTGTGTGTAGTGTGTGTGTGTGATTGTATGTGTGAATGTGTGTGTGAGATTGTGTGTGTGTGTATGTGTGTGTGTGAATGTGTGTGTATGTGTGTGTGTGAGATTGTGTGTTCGTGTGTGAATGTGTGTGTGTACGTGTGAGATTGTGTGTGTGTGAGTGTGATTGAGTGTGTGTGTATGTGTGTGTGAGAATTGTTTGTGTGTGAATGTGTGTGTATGTGTGTGTGTATATGTGCGTGTGTGAATGTGTGTGTGCGTGTGAATGTGTGTGAATGTGTGTGTGTGAATGTGTGTGTGTGAGATTGTGTGTGTATGTGTGTGTGAACGTGTGTGTGTGAGAGATTTTGTGTGTGTATGTGTGTGTGAATGTTTGTGTGTGAGAGAGATTGTGTGTGCGTGTCTGTGTGTGAGATTGCGTGTGTGTGTGTGAGTGTGTGTGTGTGTATGTGTGTGTGAGATTGTGTGTGTGTATGTGTGGGTGTGAGATTGTGTGCGCGTGTGTGTGTGAGAGAGATTGTGTGTGTGTGTGAATGTGCGTGTGTGTGAATGTGTGTGTGAGATTGTGTGTGTATGTGTGTGTGTGAATGTGTGTGTGTGTGAGATTGTGTGTCTGTATATGTGTGTGTGTGAATGTTTGTGTGTGAGAGAGATTGTGTGTGAATGTGTGAGTGTGAGATTGTGTGTGTGTGTGTGAATGTGTGTGTGTATGTATGTGTGTATGTGTGTGTGCGAGATTGTGTGTGTGTATGTGTGTGTGAGATTTTGTGTGTCTGAATGAGTGTGTGTGACATTGTGTGTGTGTATGTGCGTGTGTGTGAATGTGTGTGTATGTGTGTGCGTGAGATTGTGTGTTCGTGTGTGAATGTGTGTGTGTGAGTATGTGTGTGAGATTGCTTGTGTGTGTGAATGTGTGTGTGTGAGATTGTGTGTGTGTGATTGTGTGTGTATATGTGTGTGTATATGTGTATGTGTGAGATTGTGTGTGTGTATGTATGTGTATGTGTGTGTGTGATTGTGTGTGTCTGAATGAGTGTGTGTGTGTGACATTGTGTGTGTGTATGTGCGTGTGTGTGAATGTGTGTGTATGTGTGTGTGTGAGATTGTGTGTACGTGTGTGAATATGTGTGTGTGTGAGTGTGTATGTGAGATTGTGTGTGTGTGAATGGGTGTGTATGAGATTGTGTGTGTGTGAGTGAATGTGTGTGTGGGTGTATGTGAATGTGTGTGTATGTGTGTGCGTGAGAGATTGTGTGTTCATGTGTGTGTGTGAATGAGAATGTGTGTGTGTGTGAGATTGTGTGTGTGTGAATGTTGTGTGTGAGATTGTGTGTGTGAATGTGTGTGTGAGACTGTGTGTGACTGTGTGTGCGTGCGATTGTGTGTGTGTGTATGTGTATGTGTGTGAATGCGTGTGTGTGAGAGATTGTGTGAATGTGTGTGTGAATGTGTGTGAGATTGTGTGTGTGAAAATGTGTATGTGTGTGAATGTGTGTGTGTGAGATTGTGTGTATGTGTGTGAGATTGTGTGTGTGAATGTGTGTGTGTGTGTGAATATGTGTGTGTAAGATTGTGTGTATATGTGTCTGTGTGAATGTGTGTGTGTGAGATTGTGTGCGTGTATGTGTGTGTGTGAATGTGTGTGTGTAAGATTGATTGTGTGACTGTGTGTGCGTGCGATTCTGTGTATTTATATGTTTGTGTGAATGCGTGTGTGTGTGAGAGATTGTGTGTGTGTGTGTGAATGTGTGTGAGATTGTGTTTGTGTGTGAGATTGTGTGTGTGTGTGAGATTGTGTGTGTGTATGTGTGTGTGTGAATGTGTGTGTGTGAATGTGTGTGTGAGTGTGTGTGTGAATGTGCGTGTGTGACAGCGAGAGAGAGGAGAGAGAAAGGAAGAGAGAGAGTGTGTGTGTATGTGTGTGTGTGAATGTTTGTGTATGTGCGTGTGTGAGTGTGTGTGTGTGAGATTGTGTTTGTGTGTGAGATTGTGTGTGTGTGTGAGATTGTGTGTGTGTATGTGTGTGTGTGAATGTGTGTGTGTGAATGTGTGTGTGAGTGTGTGTGTGAATGTGCGTGTGTGACAGCGAGAGAGAGGAGAGAGAAAGGAAGAGAGAGAGTGTGTGTGTATGTGTGTGTGTATGTGCGTGTGAGATTGTGTGTGTGTGAGATTGTGTGTGTGTGTGAATGTGTGTGTGTGTGTGAATGTGTGTGTGAGTGTTTGTGTGTGAGATTGTGTGTGTGTGTGAATGTGTGTGTGTATGAGATTGTGTGTGTGTGAGTGAACGTGTGTGTGTGTGTGTGTGTGTATGTGTGTGTGAATGTGTGTGTGGGTGTGTGTGAATGTGTGTGTATCTGTGTGTTTGAGAGATTGTGTGTTCGTGTGTGAATATGTGTGTGTGAATTAGAATGTGTGTGTGTGAGATTGTGTGTGTATGTGTGTGTGTGAATGTGTGTGTGTGAGATTGTGTGTGTGTATGTGTGTGTGTGAATGTGTGTGTGTGAGATTGTGTGTGTGACTGTGTATGTGCGTGCGATTGTGTATGTGTATGTGCGTGCGTGAGATGTGTGTGTGAGAGAGATTGTGTGTGTGTGAATGTGTGTGAGATTGTGTGTGTGTATGTGTGTGTGTGTGAATGTGTGTGTGTATATGTGTGTGTGTGGTGAATGTGTGTGTGTGAGATTGTGTGTGTGTGTGTGAGAGAGATTGTGTGTGTATGTGTGTGTGTGAATGTGGATGTGTGAATGTGTGTGTGAGTGTGTGTGTGTGAATGTGTGTGTGTGAGAGAGAGGAGAGAGAGGAAGAGATAGAGAGTGTGTGTGTATGTGTGTGTGAGATTGTGTGTGTGAGAGATTGCGTGTGTGTGAGATTATGTGTGTGTTTGAATGTGTGTGTGTGAATGTGTGTGTGAGTGTGTGTGTGTGTGTGTGAATGTGTGTGTGTGAGAGTGAGCTAGAGAGAGAGAGGAGAGAGAGAGAGAAAGAGAGAGTGTGTGTGTGTGTGTGAGAGATTGTGTGTGTATGTGTGTGTATGTATGTGTGTTTGAATGTGTATGTGCGTGTGTGTATGTGTTTGTGTATGTGTGTGTGTATGTGTGAGTGTATGAGATTGTGTGTGTGTGTGTGTGTATATGTGTGTGTGTGTGTGTGTATGTGTGTGTGTATGTGAGTTGTCATCAGATTGGGGAAAGGGCTCACTCTCAAAAGGGAACACCTTGTACACACATATGTCTATTACAGACCAGATTGTGTATAATTCGACACGTAGAACATAGAACATTACAGCACAGTACAGGCCCTTCAACACTCATGTCGTGCAGCATGACCTCATGTGTCTGAGACTCAATCCCTCCACTAATAAAAGCTGATGCACCATATGCCTTCTGAACAATCCCATCAATCTGGGTGGCAACCTTCAGGGATCTATGCACTTGGACACCGAGATTTCTCTGCGCATTTACACTGCCAAGAACCTTACCATTAGACTAGTACTCTGCATTCCTGTTACTCCTTCTAAAATGAATCACATCATACTTATCTGAAATAAACTCCATTTTCCACCTCTCAGCCCAGCTCTGCAGCTTATCTATGTCCCTCTGTAACCTACGAGGAGAAAGTGAGGTCTGCAGATGCTGGAGATCAAAGTTGAAACTTTATTGCTGGAACAGCACAGCAGGTCAGGCAGCATCCAGGGAACAGGAGATTCGACGTTACGGGCACAGGCCCTTCTTCAGGAATGAGCAGAGAGTGTTCAGCAGGAGAAGATAAAAGGTAGGGAGGAGGGACTTGGAGGAGGGGCATTGGAAATGTGATAGGTGGAAAGAGGTCAAGGTGAGGGTGATAGGTCGGAGTAGGATGGAGGCGGAGAGGTCAAGAAGAAGACTGCAGGTCAGGAAGGCGGTGCCGGGCTGGAGGGATTCGGCTGAGACAACGTGGGGGGAGGGGGGATGAAGAAACTGGTGAAGTCCAAGTTCATCCCCTGTGGTTGGAGGGTTCCCAGTCGGAAGATAAGACGCTCCTCCTCCGACCGTCGCGTTGTTGTGGTTTGGCGGTGAATGAGTCCAATGACCTGCATATCCTCGGTGGAGTGGGAGGGGGAGTTGAAATGCTGTGCTACAGGGTGGTTGCGTTGGTTCGTCTGTAACCTACAACATCCTTCATCTCTATCCACGAATCTACCGACTTTAGAGTCATCCGCAAATTTCCTAACCCATCCTTCAATGCCCTCATCCAGGTCACTTATAAAAATGACAAACAGCAGTGGACCAAAACAGATCTTTACAGTACACCACTAGTAACTGAACTCCAGGATGAATATTTCTCATCAACTACCACCCTCTGTCTTCTTTCAGCTCACCAATTTCTGATCTAAATCACTAAGTCCCCCTCAATCTCACGTCTCCACATTTTGTGCAATAGCCTACCATGGGGAAACATATTAAATGCATTACTAAAATCGATGTAAACCATATCAGCTGCTTTATTCTCATCCACCTTTGAAAAGCTTTGCAAGGCTGGTCATGGCATTAATCAACTCCAGCCTCCCCACTACTCTTGATCCACTTCAATTTGCCTATCGGACCAACAGATCCACGTCAGATGCCATATCACTTGCCCTTCACTCCTTCCTCGGACACCTTGACACCAAGAATAGCTACGTAAGAATCCTACTCATTGACTACAGTTCAGCCTTCAACACTATTATCCCCTTGAGACTGATTACTAAACTTAGTGATCTTGGTCTAAGTCCCACTCCCTGCAACTGGACCCTCAGTTTCCTGACGCACAGGCCACAATCAGTGAAGTTTGGAGACAATATTTCATCCTCACTAACACTCAACACTGGAGCTCTCCAGGGGTGCATACTCAGTCCCCTACTGTATTCACTGTATATCCATGACTGTGTCACCAAATACCAGACTACTGCCATTTACAAGTTTGCTGATGATACCACCATAGTCGGTCGAATCTCAGATGGCGACGAAACAGACTAGAGACGGGAGGTGAAAGACCTGGTAAAATGGTGCACTGAGAACAACCTCGCTCTCACTGCCAGCAAAACCAAGGAACTCATTATTGACTTTCGGTGGGATGTTACTCATGCCCCCTTCACATTAACAGCACAGAGATGGAACGAGTGGAGAGTGTCAAGTTCCGGGGAATGGTTATCCATAACAACCCTTTTTGGACCCTTCATGTGGCCTAACAACATCTCTTCTTCCTCAGGCAGCTGAGAAAATACCCTTGCCAACTTTTATAGGTGTGCCAACGAGAGCTTTCTGTCTGTATGTATCACTACCTGGTATGGCAACTGTACCATTCCATATCGGACATAGTTACAGAGAGTGGTGATCTCAGCCCAGACAATCACAAAGGCCAACTTCCCATCCATAGAATTCATCTACCAAGCCTGCTGTCAAGGAAAGCATTCTCAAAGATCCATCTACAACCTCTACCATCGGGGAGAAGGTACAGAAGCCTGAACATACGCACCAGCCGGCTTCACAACAGTTTCTACCCTACTGTTGTTAGAATACTGAATGGACTCACAAACTCTTAACATTCGCCGGTACCTGTGTTTTGTTTTTATCGCTATATACTTATTATTTACTATCTGTGCTACTTAACTCTGTGATCTGCCTGTATTGCTCGCAAGACAAAGCTTTTCACTGTGCCTCGGTACGCGTGACAACAGTATCAATTCAATTCAATCCACCTGTTTGGTCGCCTTCTCAAAAAACACAATAAGGTTTGTGAGACATGACCTACCCTTCACAAAACCGTGTTGACTATCCCTAACCAACTTATTACTCTCTAGATGATTAAAAATCCTCTCTCACATAACCCTTTCCAACACATTACCCACAACATCCGTATGGCATCACTGGTCTTCAATTACCAGGGTTATCTCTGTTCCCCATGTTGAACAAGGGAAGCACATTTGCTATCCTTCAGTCTTCTGGCACTATTCCTGTAGACAATAACAACATAAAGATCAAAGCCAAAGGCTCGGCAATCTCCTCCTTGGCTTCCCAGAAAATCCTAGGATAAATCCCATCCGGTCCAAGGGACATATCTATTTTTACACTTTCCAGAATTGCGAACAACTCCTCCTTGTGAACCTCCATCCCACCTCGTCTGATAGCCTGTATCTCAGTATTCTCCTCAACAACATTGTCTTTTTCTACTGTGAATACTGACAGAAAAATATTCATTTAGCACGTCCCCTATCTCCTCTGATACCATGTACAACTTCGCACTACGATCCATGATTGACCTTAATCTTCCTCCGGTCATTCTTTTATTCCTGATATACCTATATAAAGACTTTCCCTGACTCTATCGGCCAACAATTTATCATGTCCCCTCCTGGCTCTTCTTAACTCTCTCCTTAGGTCTTTCCTGGCTAGCTTGTATTTCTCAAGCACCCTAACTGAACCAACACATCTCATCCTAACATAAGCCTTCTTCTTTCTCTTGATAATCGATTCAACCTTCATAGTAAAACATGGTTCCCATGCTTGACAGCTTCCTCCCTGCCTGACAAGTACATACTTACCAAGGATACGTAGTAGCTGTTCCTTGAGAAAGCTCTGCATTTCCTGTCTGGGAGCAGCAGGAGAAAGAGTGGAGGTAACGTTGGAGACAAGGAGGTTGCTGGGAAGCGGCTAAACCCGAGATACTACACACGTTATATTTCCCTCTCGCCCACCTTCCAGTAACCACAAGAGAAAATGATTCTGTAAGGTAAGGAGTTTTTTTTATCTTCCTTTCTTTCATATATTCAAGTGCATAGTTTGGTTTTAGTTTGTTGATAAAAAGCTAAGGCCTAAAATGGCAGGGACCTCAGACCTATGGCATATGCCTCCTGCCTGACAAGGGAGCTCAGGGAAGTGGCTGACATCCCTGACTCTTAGAAGTGTGTCCAGCTGCAGCTCTTGTTTGACCGCATGATGGCTCTGGAGCTGCGGATGGACTCACTGTGGAGCAGACATGATGCTGGGGAGATTGTGGATAATAGTTTAGTGAACTGGTCACACCGCAAGTTAGAGTTGCTTAAAGAGACAGTCAATTGGTGACCAAAAGAAAGAGAGAGAGAGTACAAAGGCAGTGCAGGTGTTTCGTCCGGTCATCTCCCTCCAAAACAGGTATATGGGTTTGGATACTGTTGGGGGAGATTGCTCACAAGGGGAGGGCAGCAGTTGCCAGGATCATGGCATCGTGATGGGCACTGCTGTTCAGAAGGGTGGGAAAAAGACTCGTAGGGCCATAGTCATAGGGGATCCTATTGTGAGGGGAGTAGGTAGGCGGTTCTGTGGCCGAAAAGGAGACTCCTAGATGGTATGTTTCAGGTGCTGGAGTCAGGGATATCATCGATTGGCTGCAGAGCATTCTGAAAGGGGAGGGTGAACAGTCAGTTGTCGTGGTGCACATAGGCATCAATGATATAAGTAAAAAATGAGATGAGGTCCTGAAAGCAGAATTCAGGGAGCTAGGAGAGACGTTAAAGAGGAGGACCTCAAAGGTAGTGATCTCAGGATTAGTACCAATGCCACGTGATCACCAGGGTAGAAATGAAAGAATAGGCAGGATGAAAATGTGGCATGAGGGATGGTGTAAGAGGAAGGGTTCAGATTTGTGGGACATTGGGACTAGTTCTGGGGAAGGTGGAACGATTACAAATTGGACAGTCCACATCTGAACCAGACTGGAACTAATGTCCTTGGCTGTGTTTTTGCTACTGCTGTTGGGGAGGATTTAAACTAATGTGGCAGGGGGCTGGGAAGCAGAAGAGAAGACAAGTAGACAGTGAGGTGGAAACTGGAGACTGTAAGGATCATGAAGTTAGCATTGCTGGTCAGGGATGATATCACGGCTGTGCTAAAGGAAGACACGATGGAGGGTTTGAGCAGTAAGGTCTTATGGGCGAAGCTGGGAATAAGAAGGATGCAGTTACATTGTTTGTTCTGTACTACAGGCCTCCCAACAGTGAGGGTGAGGTAGAAGAACAAATAGGTAAACAGATTATGGAAAGATGTAGAGGTAACAGGGTGGTGGTGATTGGAGATTTTAATTTTCCCAACATTGACTGGGATACACTTAGTGTCGGAGGTCTGGATGGGGCAGAATTTGTAAGGAGCATCCAGGAAAGTGTTTGAGAGCAGTATGTCAATAGTCCGAGAAGGGAAGGGGCCATATTGGACCTGGTGTTGGGGAATGAGCCAGGCCAAGTGGTAAGCATTGCAGTGGGGGATTTCTTTGGGAATAGTTACCACAATTCTGTGTGTTTTAGAATACTCATAGACAAAGATGAGAGTGGTGCAAAGGGAAGAGTAGTAAACTGGGCCAAGGCCAATTATATCAAAATTAGGCAGGCTCTGGGAAATGTGGATTAGACACAGCTATTTGAAGGAAAGCCCACTTTTGATATGTGGGAGACTTTCAAAGATAGGTTGAAGATAGTGCAGGATAGGCATGTCCCTTTGAAAACAAGGGATAGGAAAGGCAAGATTCGTGAACTGTGGATGACAGGAGAAATCATGCAAATAGCCAAGAGGAAAAGGGAACAGGCCTTGGAAGAATACCGGGAGAGTAGGACCATTCTTAAATGAGGAATCAAGGGGTCATGAAATAACTTTAGTGAGCAGAATTAAGGAGAATCCAAAGGCCTTGTATTCTTATATGAGAAGCAAGAGGGTAATGAGAGAAAGGGTTGATCCGCTAAAGGATAAAGGAGGAAGGTTGTGTGTCGAACCTGAGAAAATGGGTGAGATTCTCAATGATTACATGATATCAGTGTTCACTGAGGTACGGAAGATGATGAATGCTGAGATCAGAGATAGATGTTTCTTTACTCTGGATCACATTGCCTTAAGGAGGGACAATGTGTTGGGTAGTGTAAAGAATATTAAGCTGGACAAATCCCCAGGAGCAGATGGGATCTATCCCAGGTTGCTGAGGGAGGCAAGAGAAGAAATAACTGGGGCCCAGATACATATCTTTGTAACATCCCTAAACGCAGATTAGATGCTGGAAGACTGGAGGGTTGCTCATGTTATCCCCCTGTACAAGAAGGGTATAGGGATATTCCAGGTAACTACAGACCAGTGAGCCTGACGTCAATGGTGGGAAAGTTGCTGGTGAAGTACTGAGGGATAAAATCTATTTATATTTGGAAAAGAATGAGCTTATCAGTGATAGGCAACTTGCTTATGTGGGGGGAGGGGTAGATCGCACATTACCAATATAATAGAGTTCTTTGAGGAAATGATCAAGCTGATAGATGAAGGA
The DNA here is from genome assembly GCF_037043375.1 of Chiloscyllium plagiosum. Taxonomy (NCBI): domain Eukaryota; kingdom Metazoa; phylum Chordata; class Chondrichthyes; order Orectolobiformes; family Hemiscylliidae; genus Chiloscyllium; species Chiloscyllium plagiosum. Next base: position 64,259 of record NW_028270173.1, on the reverse strand, counting down.
AGGTCTGTAGATGTCAGATTAGGGAGAACCCCAAAGCATTTTACTCATACGTGAGGAAAAAGAGAATGATCAGGGAGAAGGCAGGGGCTCAAGCGACTCAGCCAACGTTGTCTCTCTCATATGCTGCAGGTAAGGATGCCCTGAGGCATGGTACATTGGTGAAACCGAGCAGAGGATACAGCAATGGATGAATGGGCACCGCACAACAATCAACAGACAGGAGTGTTCCCTCCGAGTTGGAGAACACTTCAGCGGTCCAGGACATTCAAACTCGGACCTTCGGGTGACCATCCTCCAAGGCGCACTTTAGGATACGCAGCAGCGAAAAGTGGCTGAGCAGAGGCTGATAGCTAAGTTCAGTACCCATACGGAGGGCCTCAACTGCGACCTTGGGTTCATGTCAGACTAAAGGTGGCCACCATTGCAAAATACATACACGCAAACACTCCTATGCACACACACACATACGCGCACAGACGCACATGCACAGACACTCACACACACTCCTACAGACACACACACACCCACACTCACACATGCACCCTCTCACAGACTTAGATACTTTTACACTCACACACACATATACACTCTCTCTCACACTCAAAACCCCCTGATAAAGACACACACAAACCTATATGCACACATACACATATGTTTGTGGGGTGAATTTGTACTTACAGAGTTCGATTGTACTTTGCTCAAAAACTGCATGAATCCATGTAAGACTTTGTTGACTCACTTTTTAGATTAGAATCAGTCTAAACATTCTGGCACAGACAGGGAACACAGAGGGCTAACACCTTCAACATCTTAACATCTTATTTGGCTGACAACAATTGTTATAGTTAACCTGAGAAGGTAACTTTTAAAAAACTTTGTGATTTACATATGAAAGAAGTGAAACTAACATGGTCATTCTAACAGATGAGAGATTTAACAAACAATCAAGGTATTTTTCAATGTATAATTTCAGTTCCATCACACTGGAAATTTTTGCTATAAATTCTGTGTCTTACAATTGTGTACTCCACAGCCACCTGATGAAGGAGCAGCGCTTGAAAGCTAGTGCTTCCAATTAAATTTGTTGGACTATGACCTGGTGTTGTATGATTTTAACTTTGTACACCCCAGTCCAACACCGGCATCTCCAAATCCTGATAAGGGAGGAGGGAGGGCCGGTCAGGGAATATATTAAATATCTAGAATGAGTTACAAAGTAAGTTTAAGATTAATGGGCCATCTTAGAGAAAGAATAAATGAACAAAGAACAAAGAACATCTAGAGCCCAGGAACAGGCCCTTCAGCACTTGAAGCCTTAGCCGATCCAAATCCACCCAATTCCTAAGCATCTGTATCCCTCTGCTCCCCACTTACTTATGTATCTGTCCAGACACATCTTAAATGAATCTTCCATGCCTGCCTTTACTACCTCTGCTGGCAATGCATTCCAGGCACCCACCATCCTCTGTGTAAAGTACTTGCCGTGTATATACCTTTAAACCTTTCACCTCTCACCTTGAAAGTGTGACCTCTTGTTATTGAACCCCTCACCCTGTTGAAAAGCTTATCTCTATCCACCCCGTCTGTAACCTTCATGATTTTATAGATCTCAAATAGGTCCCTCCTCAACCTCCATTTTTTCTAATGAAAACAATCCGAACCTACTCAACCTCTCTTCATAGCTAGCACCTTCCATACCAGGAAACATCCTCGTAAACCGTCTCTGCACCCTCCCCAAAGCGTCCACATCCTTTTTGGTAATGTAGCGACCAGAACTGTACACAGTATTCTAAATGCAGCCCAACCAAAGTCTTGTACAACTTTAAAACGACCTGCCAGCACTTATACTCAATGCCCCGTCCAATGAAGGCAAGCATACCCTATGCATTGTTGACCTCTCTATCCACCTTTGCAGCCACCTTCAGGATACAATGGACCTGAACTCCCAGATCTCTCTGCTCATCAACTTTCCCCAAGACTCTTTTGTTTACAGTATAGTTCGCTCTAAAATTAGACTTCCCAAAACGCAACACCTCACAATTGCCTGGATTGAACTCCATCTGCCATTTCTGCGCCCAACTCTCCAGTCTTTCTATATTCGCCTGTATTCTTTGACAGTCCTCTGTGCTTGCTGAACCTCCACCAATCTTTGTGTCATCTGCAAATTCACTGACCAGACCAACAGTGCCATATTCCAGATCATTTATGTAAATTACAAGCAACAGTGGCCCCAGCACTGATCCCTGTGGAACATCATTGGTCACCTTTCTCCCTTTCGAGAAACACCCTTCAACTACTACTCTCTGTCTCTTGTTGCTCAACCAGTTCTTTATCCACCTTGCTAGAATGCCCTGCACACCATATACCTTTAAACCTTTCACCTCTCACCTTGAAAGTGTGACCTCTTGTTATTGAACCACTCACCCTGTTGAAAAGCTTATCTCTATCCACCCCGTCCGTAGCATTCATGATTTTATAGATCTCAAACAGGTCCCTCCTCAACCTCCATTTTTACTAATGAAAACAATCCGAACCTACTCAACCTCTCTTCATAGCTAGCACCTTCCATACCAGGAAACATCCTCGTAAACCGTCTCTGCACCCTCCCCAAAGCGTCCACATCCTTTTTGGTAATGTAGCGACCAGAAATGTACACAGTATTCTAAATGCAGCCCAACCAAAGTCTTGTACAACTTTAAAACGACCTGCCAGCACTTATACTCAATGCCCCGTCCAATGAAGGCAAGCATACCCTATGCATTGTTGACCTCTCTATCCACCTTTGCAGCCACCTTCAGGATACAATGGACCTGAACTCCCAGATCTCTCTGCTCATCAACTTTCCCCAAGACTCTTCTGTTTACAGGAAAGTTCGCTCTAAAATTAGACTTCCCAAAACGCAACACCTCACAATTGCCTGGATTGAACTCCATCTGCCATTTCTGTGCCCAACTCTCCAGTCTATCTATATTCTCCTGTATTCTTTGACAGTCCTCTGTGCTTGCTGAACCTCCACCAATCTTTGTGTCATCTGCAAATTCACTGACCAGACCAACAGTGCCCTATTCCAGATCATTTATGTAAATTACAAGCAACAGTGGCCCCAGCACTGATCCCTGTGGAACATCATTGGTCACCTTTCTCCCTTTCGAGAAACTCCCTTCAACTACTACTCTCTGTCTCCTGTTGCTCAACCAGTTCTTTATCCACCTAGCTAGAATACCCTGCACACCATGTGACTTCACTTTGTCCATTAGTTTACCATGGGAACCTTATCAGACACCTGACTAAAGTCCAAGTATATGACATCTATCATCCTTCATCTATCAGCTTGGTCACTTGCTCAAAAAATCTAAGTTAGTAAGGCACGATCTGAACCACACAAAACGATATTGTCTATCAGTGATAAGCCCATTCTTTTCCAAATAAAGACAGATTTTATCCCTCAGTACCTTCTCAAGCAACCTTCCCACCGCTAACATCAGTATGAAGTTTGTTTTGCCTGAATCAAACAGAAATGTTTGACTTTTGTTTCAAAACATTCTCCAATAATTTACCATGTGCCACAGATCCCTTCAGATGTCTGGGATTAGACTGGCAGTAATAATGAAATAGCAACAGTGGATGAGATTGAACAATTGGCAATGGAGAGTGGTAGCTGAAACAAAACAATTGGGAATAATGGGTTGTAATGACAATTGAAGTTAATGTGTATTTGAGTGAAAAGGAAGTTTTGGTGAGAGTATTAAACTGACAGCTTTCTCTTCGTGATGTTTGTGTCCTTGTCTTTCCTGGTGAACTTGGTGATCGAACAGAGTCACATCGTTCTGGACTGGATCTTGTCTGAGAAAGGTGGCACCTGTGCCCTCATAGGTCAGGAATGTTGCACCTACATCCTTGATAACTCCGAAGAAATCACTAACCTGGCTGAGCATATCCGAAAGGAAATGGTCAAGTTACGTGAACTCAATGATTGCTGGGGATTTGTTAGTTGGTTGAGCAGTATTTTTGGAAATTGGGGAAGCTCAATTGTTCAGTGGGGTCTTGGGATCCTGCTCCAGATTTTAATTGTTTTGGTTCTAGTAGGGTGTAATGCAGTTACGGTGTAATGCAAGCTACAGTCAGCGCGATGGTCCAACGGTGATAATCCTGGAGGATGAGGATATCGAATCCCAAAGACTGGCTCAGATTGACATTTAAGGTTGTCCTTTCAGGGCAAAAGGGGGGAGTGTGGAAAAAGTTATATTGAAACAGAGAAATGTACAGATGAATCCTTGTGCTGCTGTGCAGGTATTTACATATGTTTACCACTGATCACATAGGCCTACCCAGCCTGTTACAGTAAAGCAAGAAAAGAGAAAACTCTAAACCACACTCAACTGCAGGAGTTTAATGCAGATGACCTATTAAGGGAATAACTGTTATTAAGGTTCGTGATCAAAAAGTAATTGGTCAATAAGAAGAAATGAAATATGATTGACCTGGGCGTGTGTATAGTAATGTGATTGTAATTGTGGGGCTCAATATGCTTGGGACCTTGCTGGCTGACTCTCATTACCTGCAATAAAAGGAACTGTGTGTGAAATGTACTGTCGTTTGGCTGATCACTTCTTCAACAATGTAACCCCTACATCCTCAACACTTTCCAATATCATCCCATGGATCCTCCCAGTCAAGAGTTTGAGTCTCCTCATCACTATCATTCTGGACTGTAGGTGTATTTAAGACCATGATTTTATCACTACCTACTCTATTGAGCATTATGATTTTCCTCTTAGTCTCTTCGACTTCTCTGCTTTTCCACACTGAATCCCTCTGTTCCTCCACTCTCTTATTCGACTTCGCCAGCCAAGAATGATAAACTGACCACCAAATTTCAGTCTTTTTCTCCTTCTCCCTTTGTCATAGGACATCTGCTGGTTGTTTCAGACAATTCCAATTAAAGGTAACATCAGGGAAAACAGTTTCCCAGTGTTAGAACATGGAACATAGAACAGTACAGCACAGAACAGGCTCTTCAGCCCACGATGTTGTGCCGACCATTGATCCTCATGTATGCACCCTCAAATGTCTGCGACCATATGCATGTCCAGCTGTCTCTTAAATGTCCCCAGTGACTTTGCTTCGACAACTACTGCTGGCAACGCATTCCATGCTCTCACAACTCTCTGTGTAAAGAACTCTGCCTCTGATATCCCCTCTATACTTTCCTCCAACCAGCTTAAAACTATGATCCCTCATGTTAGACATTTCTGCCCTGGGAAATAGTCTCTGGCAATCGACTCTATCTATGCCTCTTGTTATCTTGTATACCTCAATTAGCCTCCCCCCCTCCTTTTCTCCAATGAAAAAAGTCCGAGCTCAGTCAACCTCTCATCATAAGATAAACCCTCTAGTCCAGGCAGCATCCTGGTAAACCGCCTCTGAACCCTCTCCTAAGCATCCACATCTTTCATATAATAGGGCGACCAGAACTGGATGCAGTATTCCAAGTGCGGTCTAACCAAAGTTCTATAGAGCTGGAACAAGATCTCACGACTCTTAACCTCAATCCCCCTGTTAATGAAAGCCAAAACACCATATGCTTTCTTTACAACCCTGTCCACTTGGGTGGCCATTTTAAGGGATCTATGTACCTGCACACCAAGATGCCTCTGTTCCTCCAATCTCTTATTAGACTTCGCCAGCCAAAAATGAGAAACTCACCACACAATTTCAGTCTTTTTCTCTTTCTCCCTTTGTCATAGGACATCTGCTGGTGGTTTCAGACAATTCCAATTAAAGGTAACATCAGGGACAACAGTTTCCCAGTGTTAGAACATGGAACATAGAACAGTACAGCACAGAACAGGCCCTTCAGCCTACGATGTTGTGCCGACCATTGATCCTCATGTATGCACCCTCAAATGTCTGTGACCATATGCATGTCCAGCTGTCTCTTAAATGTCCCCAGTGACCTTGCTTCCACAACTGCTGCTGGCAACGCATTCCATGCTCTCACAACTCTCTGTGTAAAGAACTCTGCCTCTGACATCCCCTCTATACTTTCCTCCAACCAGCTTAAAACTATGACCCCTCATGTTAGCCATTTCTGCCCTGGGAAATAGTCTCTGGCTATCGACTCTATCTATGCCTCTCATTATCTTGTATACCTCAATTAGGTCCCCTCTCCTCCTCCTTTTCTCCAATGAAAAAAGTCCAAGCTCAGTCAACCTCTCTTCATTCGTACTATCATCTCATCAATAAGCCTGACCTTGCATTCAGACACAAGTGGGGACTCTAACCCCTTTCCCTGGGGGACTCTAATCCCTTTGCCCTGAGGGGACCATGATCTATTTTCCCTGTGGAGACTCTAATCCTGTTTCTTATCCAATATATTCCAGCATGCTGGAGCAATATTCACTCATATCACACATTCAAGTCTGGACCATTGTCACTCCTGATTGGCTTTCTTCAGTCCTGGAACACAGGTCACAAACCTCCTTTCTCACCGGTAATCAAACTAAAGGGATACAGTCGCTACCTTTCATATGCTGCAGCTGGTTTGTTTATCGATGAGACACTGTCTCCAGGACCGTACCTCAAGCCAAAGGGTTCGCCGTCTTGGTGCACTCTCTAAGAATTGTCGAAGAAATAGTCAGCCAAACGACAGTATATTCCACACACAGCTTCCTTTTATTGCAAACAACGAGAGTCAGCCAACAGGGTCCTAAAACCCTCGCATATTGAACGCTCCACATGCTGTTACAATCACAGTTTTTTTGCAAGTCCATGTCAATCAAAAATTGGTTTCTTCTTATTGACCGAAAACATATCAATTTCAAGCCTTGGCAACACTGCAGACCAATCACATATTGCTTTTGCAATATGTTATTGAGCTGTAGCTCATTTGCCTTAAATTCTATTTTGCAGTTTGAGTGGGATTTAAAACTTCCTCTTATTTTCTACAGGATGTACTGGCACTGGAGAGGGTGTCGAGGAAGTTCACTAGTTTCATTCCAGAATTGACTGGTTTTGCTTAAGAGGAGAGACAGAGTAGACTGGGATTATATTCAGTGGAATTGAGAAGAATGAGGGGGAATCTTATCAAAAGGCCTAAAATTATGAAGGGAACAGATAAGATAGAAGCAGGGAGGATGTTCCCAACAGTGGGAGATAATAAGACTAGAGGGCATAGCCTCAAAATTAGGGGGAACAGATTTAGGACTGAATTGAGGAGGAACGTCTTCACCCAGAGAGCTGTGAATTTGTGGAGTTGCCTGTCCAGTGAAGTAGTTGAGGCTACCTTGTTGAGTGTTATTAAAGTTAATCTAGATAATTTTTTGAACTATAAAGGAATTAAAGGTTATGGTGAGGAGGTGGATAAGTGAAGCTAAAAGATCAGCCATGATCTTAGTGAATGGCAGAGTTGGCTCCAAGGAGCAGATGGCCTATCTCTGTTCCTACGTCTGGTGTTCTTACCTGGTTTATCTGGAACACGTTGTGATAAACACATCTAAGAAAAGGTAACTAATTGCATAACAACACCAGTTTTTATCTGTACATTACTGTCTCAATGTGGTTTATAATGTCTTATTATCTAACTGAAGGTGATAAGGAGTAAGGTGTGGTGAGACTATGTGACGAGCTGCATGACTTTGTGCTTGTCAGTCTTGTTTCTTCAGAGTTATCAGGGATGTAGGTGCAACATTCCCGACCTTCGAGGGCACACGTGTCAACGTTCTCAGATAAGATCCAGTCCAGAGTGATGTGATTCTGCAAAGAGGCGACTCGTTATCATCATACATGGACTCAAAATTCCCCAGTTCTTATTCCTGAGGTATCTGTAAATGATTTCTTTTTTGTTTTGTTTTACTTCTTTCAATACAGCTGACTATCACTGCTTTAAGTCAACTTCTCTATGGATTATGTGTCAGTGTCTTATTGTTTAAACCATGCTCTTCCAAGCCACACTAACCTGTTTGTCAAGTAAATGTACATGTCTGAGGCCCATTCTTCAATGTAATCTTATTTTTAAACCAAGCATTCACTCATATTTATTACTTCACTTCTGCACACTTACATCAGCATTCCAAGACCACGTGACACATTTTTGACTCTCATGTATTCTAATCAAAAGATATTCGAAATTTGACTGATCTCTCCATCTGTAGTCGCGCTGCCTCAGGTAGTGGCTCGATCACCACATTCACCAGGAAAAACATGGAAAAAAAAATCACTGAGAGAAAGCTGTCAGTTTAGGACTCTCACTTAAACTTCCTTTTCACTAAAATACATGACCAACTCAACACAGACATCCACTATAAACCCACGGACTCCCATAGCTACCTGGACTACACCTTCTCCCACCCTGCTTGCTGTAAAAATGCAATGCTTTACTCCCAATTCCTCCATCTCTGCCACACTTGCTCCCAGGAGGACCAATTCCACTGTAGAATAGCCCAGATGGCCTCATTCTTCAAAGACCACAATTTCAGCTCCTACATGGACGACGGTGCCTTCCAGCGTATCTCCTCCACTTCCTATATCTCCGCCCTTGAACCGCACCCCACCAATAGCAACAAGGACGGAAACCTCCCTGACCCATATTCTATCCCACCAACTTTTGGACACATCGCATCATCCTCCACCATTGCCACCACGTGCAATCAGACCTCACCACCCGGGATGTATTTCCCTCCGCACACCTATTTGCATTTTGCAGAGACCATCCTCTCTGTGACTCCCTTGTCAGACCCATGCCACTCACCAATCCCATCCTACCCTCCTGGCACATTCACTGTCATTGCAAGAAATGCAAACCCTGCACCCACATCTCCCGCCTCATCTCCATCCAAGGCCCTAAAGGATCCTCCCACATCCATCAAAAATTTGTCTGTACTGCCACATAGGCCAGCTACTGCATACGTTGCATCCAATGTGGTCTCCTCTTCACTGGGGAGACAGAACGCCAACTTGCGGATCATTTCAGGAACATTTCTGGGACACCTGCACTAACCAACTCCATCGCCGTCTGGCTGAACGCATTAACTCATCTCCCACTCTACCAATGATATGCAGGTCCTGGGCCTCCTCTATCGCCAAAACCTAACCACCTGATGCCTGATGGAAGAACACTTCATCTTCCACCTTAGGACGCTGCAACCACACAGGATCAATGTGGATTTTTCCAGTGACTCCATTTCCCTCCCCCCACCTTATGCCATTCCCAACCTTCCAACTTGCCACCGCCCTCTTGAATGGTCCTACCTGTCCATCTTCCTTTCCACCTATCTGCTCCTCCATCCTCTCTGACCTATCACTGTCACCTCCGCCTTCATCCACCTACCACTTTCACAGCTGCCTATGCTCCCGGCCCCACCCCTTCCCTTTTGTCACTCTGCGCCCCCTCCATCCCAGCCCACAAGCCTCATTTCTGATTAAGGGCTTATGCTGAAACGTTGACTCTCCTACTCCCCACTGGCTGTGTTTTTCCAGCACCATACTCTTCGACGATGTTACCTTTAATCAACATTTTAACCCATTATTCTGACTTGCTTTTCTTCTGACACTTCTCTCTGTCCCTAATTGCTTAATCACATCCAATTTTGCCATTTAATTATTACCACCAATCTAATCCTAGACGTCTGGAGACATCTGTGGCCCAAGGTAAATCATTTTATAATAGTTAGAAATGAAGTCAAACATATCTGTTTGATTAAAAAAAAATACTTTGGTTTTTTTCTAAGATGACCCTAAATCTTAAACTTCCATTCTAGCTCAGTCTAGCGATTTGATATATTTCTGTGCAAAATTATCCAAACTCAAATTCTGTTATGAGATCCCTTACAACAGCAGTTCTTTTATTTTATTTTATACATTTTTAATCATTTGCTCAACAACTTGTGGAGGTGTACCGAGATGGCGAAACAGGGTTGTGACCTGTGTTGGAGTAATGGTAAACCAATCAGGAGAGATGATAAAATAAATTTGAATTTGTAGTCAATGTAGGTCCAGAGTGTCTGAATATTTATGAATTAAAGGAAAGCGCTTTGAGCCGCCTACAGGAACCAGAGAAAAGGGGTCAGAGTCCATCCAGAGAGAATGGGTAAGAGTCCCCCAAGAGGAACGGGGTTAGAGTCATCCCAGAGGGAATGAGTTAGAATCCTGACAGAGAAAAGGGGAGAAAATCCCCCAGACAAAAGGGATTAGAGTCTGCTCAGAAGCGTGTGTGTGTTTGTCAGTCAGTAAGATTTTCTACATCAGCTGGTAACATCAACAATTCAGTCATAGAGATGTACAGCATGGAAACAGACACTTCAGTCCAACCCATCTATGCCCATTAGATATCCTAACCTAATCTACTCCCGAGAATTGTGTGTTTCTGATTGTGTGCTAGTGTGTGTGTGTGTGTATGTGTGAGGTCGTCTGTATGTATGTGTGTGTGCATGTCTGTTTGTATGCATGTGTGTGTGTGTGAAGTTAAAAATCGCACATCACCAGGTTATAACCTGGTGTTGTGCGATTTTTAACTTTGTACACCCTAGTCCAACACCGGCATCTCCAAATCGTGTGTGTGTGTGTGTGTGTGTGTGTTTGTGTTAGAACACAAGAGCATAGGAATTGTCAACAAAATGGCGAAAGACGTCTCTCATAAAGTCTACTCTCAGAAGGGACCACCTTGAACACACGTGAATGTCTATTACTGCCCTGATTCTGTCAAACCTGTCAACAAATGGGTGAAATGGCCACAGAAAACCCGGAAGCCATTTCCCCGAATGGTATGTTTAATTGCATTCACTTCAAACAAATAGTAGATTTCCCAAAACAGAGACAGAAGGAGAAAAAGAAAGAAATGAGGTTATCAGTTTATCCTCCATGGCTGACCGCATCTACTCAGAAAGAAAGGGGAGTCAGTGCGGAAAAGTTGAAAGGTCCAGGAGAATAGGGAGAAATTTGAAAAGGACAAAAGGGGAGAGTTAACATTGGACTGTGATAAGATCATGGTCTCTAATCAATCCAGTCTCATAAATGATAATGCCGAAGTGACTCAGACCTGAGATTGGGAGCACTGGTATCAATGGTGCACTGTCAGGCAGGGCCAAGATCAACAACCCACCACCACCCCTCCTGGCCCTGCTGGTTTCTGAGAAGCAGAGATGGGAATTGTTCCAGGAGGAGGAGGACACTGAGATCCCACCTCCTGGTCACAGTTGCTGAGCTGTCAGGGATCAGACACAGATATAAAGGCTGCTCCTCTCAGACACAGAGACTGTTACCCTCCCTCCCAGACTCTCCACTGGATCACCGCAGCGATGAGTGCGATCACTCTATACGCGGATGAGGACTTCACGAGCAGAAAGGAAACCTTCCACAGCAGCCAACCAGACCTTGGAAGGTACTTCTTCGATGACACTGCTCGCTCCCTGAAGGTGGTTGGGAACCCCTGGATGGCTTACACTGGCAAGAGGTACACCGGCGATTCCAAGGAATTCACGGAGGGAGAGTATGAGAAACTGGGGCTGTTTGACCAAAAGATCAACTCCGTTAAGCTGCTCAGTGCAGACACGGTCACCCCTCCATCTGAGTGTAAGAAGACAGTGACGTCCCAGAAGATTTGACAGTCTGACCTCAGACAAGGAGGTGTGAGGCCGTCAGCCCCAGGGGGAGGGGGAAATGGTGGTTTAATCTCCCCCCAGAATCCTCACTATGCTCCCACTCCCTCAAAACCCCAGCTGTGGGGGTCAGTCTTTCGCTAAAATCCTGAAGCTGCTCCACAAAACTCTGGCAAAGTGATGGGCCGGCTGCTGCAACACGGAATGAGACCCTTCGGCCCGTCCCGAAACCTGCTGCTGTCCCCGCTCCCGGTCTGCTCCCTTTGCTTTGCTCTGTCTGATCAGCGATGAAATAAAATTGATGTTTGCAAAGTCATCTCCTGTGGTTTGTCCTGAGTCATTTCTCAGTCCTGTGTGATATTTAATGAAAGGGAATCGACGTAGTTTAAGGGTTTGGTTATGAAGATATTTGTCCCAGTGGGAAGGCTGTAGTGGGGTGATGTTGTGGTTTCTGTGCGAGAGAGATTGGGGGACTGGCGGCACACAGTCGATCAGAAGATTAACAACTTGTGAGGCCTTGGGGATTTTACTTTTAAAGTTAACATTGTTCGGTTAAGTTTTCCAATAGAGTTGTTATTCCACATTCTTCTTTCTTTTGTTGTATTTTAATGGTAGCGTTTGAATAAATTGTGTTTTGCTTCACATCGGGCAGTTTGACCAATTGAGTTATATCTGGAACAGAACACTTCACAGTTACCTTTTAAATCAGATAAAGTCAGGAACCAGGCTAACTTCCCAATATATTCTGAAGGGGTCTGCTCTGGTCGGTAACAGAAGACGTGTATGAAAGGCTCCATTTGGCTAGTTCTGTCTGGCTGTGCACTGGAACCACTGCAGTAATGAAAGGAGTTTGTTCGGTCCATCGTATCTGTGCTAGCTATTTGTATAGCATTTCCAATCAGTCCCACTCCCCACAGTCTCACATAAAGTCATTCCTCAGAGCTATCAGAGATCTCCTCCCACTGACTCCCCACTTAACAAGAACTCCCCTTTTTAATCAGAAATCCCCACTTCACCTTAAACCTAAGCACTCTAGTTTTGGATTCCTCTACCATGGAAAAAAAGACTTTGGCTCTTTACCCTATCCATGCCCCTCTTGATTTGATAATCCGCTATAAGATCAACCCTCACACTCTGACGCTCCATGGAAAATACCCCCAGCCTATTCAGCCTCTCCATATAGCTCAAAGCGTCCAAACATGGTAACATCCTTGTAAATGTTTTCTGAACCCGTTCAAGTTTCACAACATCTTTCCTACAGCAGGGTGACGAGAACTGAGCACAGTATTCCTCCAGTAGCCTCACCATTGTCCTATACACCCACAACATGACCTCCCAGCTCCTATAGCAATGCACTGACCATAGTTTATTATCAAAACCAAATATTAATTGAAGATACAATCATTGATTAACGCACAGTCAAATAATGTGCATGTATAAATAGCCAATCCTCTAAACAATCGCAAAACACACCAACATCAAAATGAGAAGAACTGCAGGTGCTGTAAATCAGAAACAAAAGCAGTGTTGCTGGAAAAGCTCAGAAGGTCTGGCAGCTTCTGTGGAGAGAAATAAAAAGAGTTAGTGCTTCTGAGGAAGGGTCACTGCACTCGAAATGTTAACTCAGATTTCTGTCCACAGATGCTGCTAGACATGCTGAGCTTTTCCAATAATTTGCTGTTTTTCTCTCTAACATAATCTCACTCTGAATGAAAAGAGAAAAGTGAATATTCTCTGCAGGGATTGTATTTCTGAAAGCAATAACACTTCAGCCAATAGGTCATTGTTGAAGACAAAAGGATGAAGCAAAAAATCTTTCAAAGTCTATCACCTCTGTCTCCTGACACATGTGGCCATCACTAATCACACACACGCAGGGCTGTCCCCGGTATCTATCAGCTTGTTCAGGGAAATACAATCGAGAAGTTCAATCGATCATTCTTTCAGAAGGAAAGGTTTCATCCTGAACTCAACAAGTGGGTTGTTTCTTTCACCAACCATGGGAGTGATCAGATGGGGAGCCCTTCCTCACAGGTTTTATACCCCTCAGCTAATTACTGACACAAAGCACTCTCTCCATCCAGTTCCTGTACAAACAGCCACAGCACGGTGTACAGCACAGCGAGCAGTGAGCACAAGTCATGTCATTTCATGGAAGTTTGGGTTTTAGAAAAGCAGTGCCCGTGACCTTTAAAGAAACCACTCGAGGTGTTTCCACAAAACATGAAATATTTTCCACAATCCTCAAAAATGTAAGTTTTTAAATAAATATTAAATCAACAGTGTCTGCATGTTAAATGGTAATACCATTGCCTGGAAGATCCCATCCAAGCTACACCTCTTTCTGACTTGGAAATATATCACTGTTCCTTCGGTGTCACTGGGTCAAAATCCTGGAACTCCCTCCCTAAGGATCTTGTGAGTCTACCCGCAGCACATGGACTGCAGTGGTTCAAGGAGGCAGCTCACCCCCACCTTCTCAAGGCTAACTAGGGATGTGGTAATAAATGCTGGACAAAATCAGCAATACCTATATCCCAAATAAAGAAACAGAAGAAATATGCTTCACTAAAAACTCTCGAAAAATATCCCAACATTTTCAAACCTCCAGGTCCCACAGTTTCTGCCAATGATTCATAATAGTATTGTTCAATGTCACTTCGATGCTCCCCACTGTAAAATGACGCAGCAGGTCAGGCAGCATCCGAGGAGCAGGAAAATCGATGTTTCGGGCAAAAACCCTTCATCCCGATGAAGGGCATTTGCCCGAAATGTCAATTTTCCTGCTCCTCGGACACCAGCACCACTCTAATCTAAACTCTGGTTTTCAGCATCAACAGTCCTCACTTATGCCCACTTAAAATGTTACATCTCATACTAAATGTGCAAGTGTGTGTGTGTGTCTGTGCCTGTGTGTGTCTCAGTCTGTGTGGGTTTTCACGTCGGTGTGTGCATGTGTGTGTGCATAAGTGTGAGTATGTGTTGCTGTGTGTGTGTCTGTGTTTGTGTGTGTGCGTCTGTGTGTGAGCAAATGTGTGCCTGTGAGAGCATGTGTTTGTGCTTTTGTGAGTGTGTTGTTTGAGTGTGTGCATGTCAGTGTGCGTGTGTGGTTGTGCGTGCGCATATGTGTGTGAGCGTATGTGTGCTTGTGAGTGTATGTGTTTGTGCTTTTGTGAGTGCGTTGTTTGTGTGTGTGCATGTTTGTGTGTGTGTGGGTGGGTGTGAGTGCGTTGTTTGAGTGTGTGTGTGGGTGTGCTTGTTTCTCTCTGTGTATGTGCAAGTGAGAAAGTATTTGTTCAGGATGTAGGTTTGCTCGTTGTGCTGGAAGATTCATTTTCAGCTGTTTCGTCACCATACTAGGTAACATCTTCAATGAGCCTCCGGATGAAGTCTTTGTGTCTTTGCGTTTAAGTGCATTTTGTGTGTCTGTGTGTGAGTGAGTGTGAGTTTGTGTGACAGGTTGTGTATAGAACATGAAACTATACAGCACAAGAACGGGTCCTTTGGCCCACCAAGTTGTCCAATGTGACACCAAATAAAACTAATCCCTTCTGCCTGCCATTGGTCAATATCCCTCTATTGCTTGCATACTCTCGTGCTTATCTAAAAGCCCCTTAAATGACCTTATCTGCTTCCACCCCTTGGCAGTGCGTTCCACAGTCCTTTCTCTCTCTTTGTAAAAAACCGGCCCCTCACATTCCTATTAACCTTCCCCCTCGAACATTAAATGCATGACCCCTAGTATTAGACATTTCAAATCGGGGATAAAGATTCTGACCATCAATCCTACATATGCAGCTCATAATATTATAAACTCCTGTCAAGTCTCCCCTCAGCCTCCACCACTCCAGAGAATACAACACGATTTTTTTTATATACTCTTCTTAATCCTCATACCCTCGAATCCAGGCAGCATCCTGATAAACCTCTTCTGCATTCTCTCCAAAACCTCCATATCTTTCCTGTAATGTGGTGCACAGAATTGAACACAATACTCTACGTGTGGCCTTACTGAAGTCTGATAAAACTGCAACAAGACGTCCTGACTCTTGAAATCAATTCTCTGACCAATAAAGGCAAGGTGTCATACACCTTCTCTACCACCCAATCTACTTTCATGTGTGTGCGTGTGTATTTGTGTGTGCTTGTGTCACATTTTGTGTGTGTGTGAAAGAGAGTGTGTGCATGAGTGCCTGTGTGTGTCTGCTGCCCGTGAACATGTCTACATTTGTACAAATATATCTATGAAAATGCACACCTTTACGTTCTTTGTTGATTTTATCCAAGTGAACATGTCTATATTTATAAGTAACACAAACAGAAAGTGAAGATTATTGGGACGCCACAGGATTGGGAAGGCTTTGAAAACCAGCAGAGGACAACTAAAACAGCAATAAGGGGGAAGAAGAGGAAATCTGAGAGTCAGCTGAGTTGTTACATAAAGGAGATTGGAAAGAGCTTTTTGTCAATATATACAAAGTAAGGACAGTCAAGAATGGACATTGGATCGCTGTAAAATAAGAATGGAGAAGTTTTCATGGGGAACAAAGAAACAGAGCAGGATCTGAACATATGCTTTGCATCAGTTTTCATAGTGGAAGATACCAACAGCATCACTAAGGAGAATGTGGCCATCACTAAGGAGAAGATGCTGGGAAGCAGAAAGTTCTGAAGGTGGATAAATCACTCAGACCACACAGACTACACCAGGGGCTAACTGAGGAGATTGTGAAGCCATTTGTGGTGATCTTTCACGAATCACTGAGATCAGGAAGAGTCCCAAGGATCTGGAAAATGTCTCATGTAACATCACTGTTGAAGAAGGGAAGGAGGCCGAAGCCAGGAAACTATAGCCCAGTTAGCCTGATCTCAGTCGTTGTTAAGATTTTAGTGTATTTTTTGGTTGAGATTGTGGAGTGCATGGTAAAATCAGACTGAGTCAGCATGGCTTCATCGAGGTGGGGAATGGGGTCGGGGGGATGAGGTGGTGGGGGGGTAATGCCTGATAAGTCTGTTTTAATACTTTGAGGAGGGAACAAGCAAGTGAAACAAAGGGGAGCCAGTCGGTGTGATCTATTTGAATTTCCAGAAGATATTTGACAGGGTGCCATGTAGGTGGCTGCTAAATCGGATAAGAGCCCATGGTGTTAGTGGCAAGGTACTGGCATGGATAGAGGATTGGCTGTCAGGAAGGTGGCAGAGAGTGGGGATGAATGGGGTCTTATTCAGGATGACACTGAGTGACTAGTGGAGTCCTACAGGGGTCAGTGTCGGGATCACAACTGTTCACATTATTCATTAACAATGTGGGTGAAAGATTTGAGAGGCATAGATAAGGAAGATAGCTGACATATTTTAAAAAGGACCTCGGGGTAAACACAGAGGACAGAACATGTATGGATCAAACTTCCTGTGGAAGTGGTGGAGGCAGGTACAATTCCAAAATTAAAAAGGCATCTCGATGGGTATATAAATAGGAAAGGTTGAGAGGGAAATGGGACAAGTGCTAGCAAATGGAATTAGGTTAGGTTAGGATATCTGGTCGGCATGGACCAAAGGGTCTGTTTTTATGCTGTACATCTCTGTGACTATAATTAATGGATGTCATAGTTCGGGATCCTCCTGGAAGGAGCGATTACAGTGTGGTGGAATTTCAAATACAGCTGGAAAGTGCAAAGATAAAAGCCAATACCAGGGTCCAGTGTTTAAACAAAGGAGACTGCAATAGGATGAGGGTGGAGTTGGCTAAATTAGACTGGAAGCAAAGACTTTATGGTGGGATAGTTAATGAACAGTGGAGGATTTTCAAAACAAATTTTCAAAGTGCTCAGCAAAGGTATCTCCCAATGAAAATGGAGGACTGTCGGTAAAGGGGTTATCTGCCATGAGTGTCTTAGGAAATAAGGGAAACAATCAAAATGAAAGACAAGGCATACAAAGTGGCCGAGATCAGCAGGATACTGGAAGACTGGGAACGCTTTAAAGCTCGACAGAAAGCCACAAAATGAACTATAAAGAAAAGTCAGATAGAACGTGAGAAAAATTAGCACAGAATATAAAGACAGATCGGAAAAGTATTTATAAATATGTAAAACGAAAAAGACAGGCTCAAGTCCTTTAGAGGACGAGAAGGGGCATTTAGTAATGGGATCGGAGGAAATAGTCGAGGCATTGAACTGGTAGTTTGTGTCAGTATTCACAGTGGAAGACACAAATAACATGCCAGTACATGACAAAGAGATGAAGATAGGCGAGGAAACAATCATTATCACAAAGAGCTAGTGTTGGGCAAGCTAATGAAGATCTGGATAGACAATTCTCCTGGCCATGATGGAATCCATCCTGGGGTACTTAGCGAGAGAAGGTGGGAGAAATAACCGATGCACTTGAGGTAATTTTCCAAACTCCACTGGAATCTGGGGCAGTTCCAGCAGATTGAATACAGCAAACGTGATGTCACCGTTTAAGAATGGAGGTAAACAAAAGATAGGGAATTATGGATGAGTTAACTTAACTCAGTAGTGGGGTAAATGCTTGAGCAAATTACCAAGGAAGAAACAGCAAGGCATCTGAATAGAAATTGTCCCATTGGACAGATGCAAAATGGGTTCATGAAGGGCATGTCATGCTTTCCTAATCTAACGAAATTCTATTAAGACATTACCAGTATGGTAGACAATGGGAACACAGTAGATGTGGTGTACCTCTATTTCCAAAAGGTTTTTAACAAGGTGCCAAATAAAAGGCTGCTGCATAAAATAAAGATGCATGGTATTATGGGTAAAGTATTAACACGGAGAGAAGATTAGTCAATGAACAGGAAGCAAAGATTGGGGATAAATGAGAGCTTTTCTGGTTGGCAATCAGTGACTAGTGGTGTACCTCGGGGATCAGTAATGGGACTGAAATTATTCACAATTTACATCACTGATTTGGAGTTAGGGACTATGTGTAGTGTGCTAAAGTTAGTGGATGACACTAAGATGAGCAGTAGGGTAATGCATGCAGAGGATTGTAAAACTTTGCAAAGGAACATAGCTACTTTAAATGAGAGGTCAACGGCTTGTCAGATGGAATGAATAAGTCATCCACTTTGGTAGGAATGCTGGTAAAAATGACTGTTACTTTAATGGCAAGACATTGCAGCATGCTGCTGTGTAGAGGGACCTGGGTGTCCTTGTGCACGAATCACAGAAGGTTGGTCTGCAGGTGCAGCAAGTAATGAAGAAGTCAAATGGAACTTTTTCCTTGATTGCTAAAGGGATTAAGTTTCAAAGTGGGAAGGTTATGTTGCAGCTGTATAGGGTGTTGGTGAGGCTGCACCTGGAGCACTGTGAGCAGTTTTGGTCTCTTATCTTGGGAAAGGATGTATTGGTGTGAGAGGGGGTGCAGAGGAGGTTCACTAGATTGATTCCGGAGATGAGGGGGTTGGCTTATTAAGAGAGACCAAGTAGAGTGTGATTATAGTCATTGGAATGTTGAAGAATGAAGGGGGATCTTATAAAAACATGTAAAATTATCAAGGGAATAGATAAGATAGAAGCAGAGAGGATATTTTCACTGGTGGATGAAACTAGGACAAGAGGGAGGAACCACAAAATTAGTGGGAGCAGATTTAGGACTGAATCGAGGAGAAACGTCTTCAGCCAGAGGGATGTGAATCTATGGAATTCCCTGCCCAATGAAGTAGTTGAGGCTTCCTCAGTCGGTGTTTTAAAAACAAAAATAGACAATCTTTTGAACAGTAAAGGAATTATCGTTGTGGTGAGTGGGTGGGTAAGTGGAGCTGAGGCCATGGAAAGATCAGGCATGATGTTATTGAATGGTGGAGCAGGCTGGAAGGGTCAGATGGCCTACTTCTGATCTTAGTTCTTATGATATTATGTTCTGATGTGATCAGATATTGCAGCAGGATCTTGATCAGTTGGGAAATGGGCTGAGAAATGTCAAATGGAGTTTAATCGAGAGATGTGTGAGTGTTGCAGTTTATAAAGTCAAATCAAAGTAGGAGTTTCGAGTGAATGGTATGGCCTTAAGGAATGTGGAGGAACAGATGAACCTTTGAGTTTAGGTGCACATCTCTCTGAAAGTGGAGTTAGAGGTAGACAGGCTGTGAAGAAGGGCTTTGGTTCATTGGCCTTCATCGGTCAGATCATTGGTCAGAGTATTGAGTACAGGAGTTGGGAGGTCATGTTGTGGTTGTACACGACATTGGTTTGGCCACGGTTGGAATATTGTATGCAATTCTGTTCTCCTTCCTATCGGAAAGATGTTGTGAATCCTGAAAGGGTTCAGAACAGATTCACAAGGATGTTGCCAGGGTTAGAGGATTTGACCTATAAGGAGAGGCTGAACAGGCTGGGGCTGTTTTCCCTGGAGCATCAGAGGCTGAGGGGTTACCTTTTAGAGGTTTACAACATCATGAGGGGGATGGATAGTGTAAATAAACAAAGTCTTTTGCCTGTGATGGGGGAGTCCAGAACTAGAGAGCATAGTTTTAGGGTGACAGGGGAAAGATATAAAAGAGACCTAAGCAGCAATGTTTTCACACAGAAGGTGGTACGCGTTTGGAATGAGCTGCTAGAGAAAGTGGTGGAGGCTGGTACAATTGCAACATTTAATAGTGATGTGGATGGTTATATGAATAGAAAGGGTTTGGTAGGATATGTGTCGGGCGCTGGCAGGTGGGACTCGATTGAGTTGGGATGTCTCGTCGGCATGGACGATTTGGGCTGAAGGGTCTGTTTCCATGCTGTCCATCTCTGTGACCCTATGTTACATTTGTACCGGAGGTTGGTGAGGCTGCACTGACAGTAATATATTCGTTTTTGGTCACGCTGCTATAGGAAGGATGTAATTAAAGTGGAAAGAATGCAGAAGAAATTTACAAGAATGCTGCCAGGACTCAAGGGACTGAGTTATCGGAAGAGGTTGGAGAAGCTCGGCCATTTTCTGTACAGTGTAGGAGACCGGGTGGGGTATCTCGTAAACGTGTATGAGATCATGAGGGGGATGGATTGGGTGAATGCACTCAGTGTTTATCCAGGTTGGGGAATCGGGGCTTGGAGGGCATGAGGTTAAGGTTCGAGGGGAAAAATAAATTGAAACCTGAGGGACAACTTTTTTATACAGAGTGTGGTACACATATAGAATGTGCTGCCAGTGGAAGTGGTTGATGCTGGTACAATTACAACATTTAAAGGGCATTTGGACAAATACATGGATCAGCACAACATGTCAGACAGCATCTGAGGAGCAGGAGAATTGGTGTTTTGGACATAAAACCTTCATCAGGAAGGGCCTATGCCCGAAGCATCAATTCTCCTGCTCCTTGGATGCTGCCTGACCTGCTGTGCTTTTCCAGGACCACAGTCTCGACTCTGATCTCCAACATCTGCAGTCCTCACTTTGTCCGTCATGCATGAATAACAAGGAGATGGGCCAAATGCAGGGAAATGGGGTTTGTGTGCATTTAAAATAAAAGAGATAACCAGGGTCCAGGGGCAATATCTTCTTGTCAGAATAAAACATAAGAATGGTCGGTGTTGGGAATGCTGGATGACTAGAGAAATTGAGGTTTTGTTTGAGAAAATGTGGAAAGTATTTCTCAGGTATAGGCAGGAGAGATTGAGCGATAACTTAGAAGAGTATAAAGGAAGTAAGAGTACACTAAGAGGGAAATCAGGAGGGCATAAAAGGGGACATGAGATAGCTTTGGCAAATAGGGTTAAGGAGAATCCAAAAGTATGTTAAGGACAAAAGGGTAACTAGGGAGAGAAGAGGGCCCCTCAAAGATCAGCAAGGCAGTCTATGTGTGATACCTCAGGAGATGAGTGAGGTACTAAGCGAGTATTTTGCATCTGTATTTACTGTGGAGAAGGATTTGTAAGATATAGAATGTGGATAAATAGATGGTGACATGTTGAAAAATGTCCATATTACAAGGAGATGGTGCTGCATGGCTTGAAATGCATAAAAATGTATAAATCCCCAGGACCTGATCAGGTATACCCTATAACTCTGTGGGAAGCTAGGGAAGTGATTGCTGGGCCACGTGCTGTGATATGTGTGTCAACAAGAGTTATAGGTGAGGTTCCAGAAGACTGGAGGTTGGCTAATGTGGTACAACGATTTAAGAAAGATGGTAACGAAAACCAGGGAACTATAGACCGGTGAGCCTGTCATCAGTGGGGGGCAAGTTGTTGGAGGGAATCCTGAGGGATAGGATTTACACGTATTTGGAAAGGCAAGAACTGATTAGAGATAGTCAGAATGGCATTGTACATGGACAATCATGCTTCATAAATCATGAGTTTTTTGAAGAAGTAACCAAGAGGATTGATGAGGGCAGAGCCAAGGATGTAATCTATAGGGATTTCCGTAAGGTGTTCGACAAGTTTCCCCATGCCAGGTGTTCGACAAATTTCACCCTGTTAGCAAGGTTCGATCTCATGGAATACAGGAGACCCAACCATTTGGATTCAGAACTTGCTCAAAGGTGGAAGACAGAGGGTGCTGGTAGAGTTTCCTTTTCAGACTGGAGTACTGTGACCGTTGGAGTGCCACAAGGATTGGTACTGGGTCCACTACGTTTTGTCATTTATGTGAATGATTTGGATGAGAGGAAGTACAGTTAGTAAGTTTGCAGGTGACAACAAAATTGGAGGTTTAGTGGACAGTGAAGAAAATTACTTCAGAGTACAACAGGATCTTGTACAGATGGACCAATGGGATGGGGAGTTGCAGATGGAGAGTTGCAGATGGAGTTTAATTTCGGAAAATGTGAGATGCTGCATTTTGGAAAAGCAAATCAGAGTCGGACTTATACGCTTAATGATTTGATTAGATTCCCCACAGTGTGGAAAAAGGCCCTTCGGCCCAACAGGTCCACATTGACCCTCCAAAGAGGAGTAGCCAATCCAGATCCATTCCCTACTCATGCACCTATCACTATGGGCTTTTATCGGGGCGAATTCACATGAATTGCACATCTTTGGACTGTGGGAGCAAACCAGAGAATCCGACGGAAATCCACACAGTCACGGGGGAAAGTGCAAACTCCACGCAGATCGTCTGCCCGGGGCTGGAATTGAACCCGGGTCCCTGGTACTGCAAAGCAGTACTGCGAACCACTGAGCCACTGTGCCGTCCAGGTACATTAGCTAATGGTAAGATCCTGGGAAGTGTTGGGGAACAAAGAGACCTTAGGGTGTATGTTTTTAGTTCCTTGAAAGTAGAGTCGGAGGTAGATAGATAGTGACGAAGGTGTTTGGTCTGCTTTCCTTTATTTAGTCAGAGTATAAAGTATAGGTATTGGGAGATCATGTTGTGTCTGTAAAGGGCATTGGCCAGGCCACCAAGGGAATATTGCACACAGTTGTGCATCCTTTCCTATCGGAATGATGTTGTGAAACTTGAAAGAGTTGAGAAAATATTTGCAAGGATGTTGCCAGGGTTGGAGGATTTGAGCTACAGGGAAAGAATGAATAGGCTGGGGCTGTTTTCCCTGGAGCATCGGAGGCTGAGGCGTGAACTTATAGAGGTTATAAAATCATGAGGGGCATGGATAAGATAAATAGACAAGGTATAGGAGTCCAGAACTAGAGGACAGTGGTCAGGGTGTAAGGGGAAAGATATAAAAGGGATTTAAGGAGCAACCTCTTCATGCAGAGGGCAGTGCGTGAATGGAATGAGCTGCCAGAGGAAGTGGTGGAGGTTGGTACAAATACAGCATTTGAAATCGATATTGGATAGTCATATGGATGAAAATGGAATAGTGTTGGTTGGATCGGCTTCAGATTGGTTTCATGGGTCGCGTAACATTGAGGGCGAAGGGTCTCTACTGTGCTGTTCTATATGTTCTAAAGGCTTCTGGCGATGGGTGTATAAAAAAGGAAGGGTTCAGAGAGATATGGGCCAAGTGCTGGCAAATGGGAGTTGATTAGGTTGGGATATCTGGTTGGCATGGATGAGTTGGACCGAAGGGCCTGTTGTCCGTGCTGCACATCTCTGTGACTCTGAGACCAGTTTGGGTGGAAGGGCCTGTCTCCGTGCTGCAGGACCCTATGCATTTGATTCAAGAAGCCAATATACCCTGCCCCTCTCCCTGGGTTTCCTTCCCCATCAGAGATCAGAGGCTACACTGTTTTCCCCGAGAGTGAAAGTTCTTGTTTATTACAGCCTTGCCCCGGGATGTGAACCATCCTCCTTTCTCTGGCCCCGGAAGCTGCCCATTGTGCAGGTTCTGTGGGTGTATATACACACACAGGCACAGACAGACAGACACACACGCCGAGAGAGAAGGGACGGGGGTGTGGTCAGAGAGAGAGTGAGATAAACACACACAGATGGGGAGAGAGAGAGATAAACACACACAGACGGAGAGAGAGAGAGAGAGATAAGCACACACAGAGACGGGAGAGAGAGAGAGAGATAAGCACACACAGAGACGGGGAGAGAGAGAGAGATAAACACACACAGATGGGGAGAGATAGAGAGAGAGCTAAACACACACAGACGGAGAGAGAGATGAGCACGCACAGACGGGGCTGGGGGGGGGGGGAGAGAGAGAGAGATAAACGCACACAGACGGAGAGAAGAGGTGGGTGGAGAGATGCCGAAGCCTCCCACTGCGAATGTGACCAAGTGGTGTCCGGGTTGATTCGCGCAAGTGCACTGTATCTCACAGAACAAATGATAGAAGGGATTCCACATTCCTATGCATGATAGGTAGCAGGACTACCATAGAAACCTGGAGCATGGCCATGAATACACACGGATTATGATGTTGTAGATATAACGTTTTGGGAATTAATGGTGAAGCGGAGTTACAGATATAGAAAACAATATCGCCGAGTCCTACACATACCAGCGATTTTAGCTGGAAGAGCTCCAGCAGCCAGATGTTAGCTTAGAGATGCCCCAGAATGTGGCGTGGTTGAGGAAATATTTCCTGTGAGAAACCTTCAAGATCAGATTGTCATCGAGATTCCAGGGCATGTATTTCATTTCTGCTGGTACGTGAGGAAAGAGCAGGGAGTTCTTTGGACATATGGCATAGCCATTTTTAATCCATTACAGGGTTCAGTTATCACCGGCCAGACCTCCTGTTATTGGCATTCCCAATTCCCCATGAGAAAATTAAGATGAAGCAATTTTCGACCTATTTGCTGTATTCCAATTGGATTGTAGTTTTTCCAAGTGATTTGTACACCACCACTGCAGGCAGTTAGAAATTAACCACTTTGCTGCAGCTTAAACACCTGGAGGACATTGTGAGATTAGAATGGCACGGTTCCTTTCTGAAACAAAGTCATAAATGCTGAGTGTGCACATGGATTTCAGACAGCAGGGAGAGAGCTTGACCGAGGATTTAAATTGTCCCATTGACTGGATTTCTTCACCAATTTGTTTATACTGGAATATTGACACAATTTCTGCGGCTCCTGTATCACCCAGAGTTGGGAAAAGCAGCAGATGAACTCCTGCCCAGAATGTAACAGGGGTTTCTGGATGTAAACTTGAGGTTAAATCATGCCATAGTGAATCTAGCCAAGGAAGCTCGAAAATTAAATCAGAATCCTTAAGGAAATAAAAGGAAATATCACTGTGAGGAAGGTCAGGTAGAACTGAAGGTGTTTTGTGAAACTGACAAGAAATTGATCTGTGTGAATTGTGTAGAATCGCAGGGACACAGAAAGTACTGCTTTATCCACGTTCTCATCACTGCCTCAATAAACCCCCTTCACCTGAAGTCCCCATTTCATTTATTTGTCACCAAATGTTCACAGATCCAAATGTTCAGCCTTCTCAGAAGGGGAAACTCTTCACCGAATCGATCGGATTGAGCCCATTCATAATTTCAAACACCTGCATCAGATCTTCTGATTTCTTGAGTGAAGTAACGTAATGTTTTCTGAAATCCCTTGAAATTCATGTAACTTTGAAAATATTTTTCTGCTGTCTCAGTATATTTTATGCAACATCTGTTTTCAATTCCAAATCAGCAGAATTGCAGAATCCAGTACGACGAAGCAAATTGAGTTCTGGCATTTATACCTGAAGGAATAGAAAGTAGGGGAGTGTTGCTGTAACTGCACAAGGCATTAGTGAGACTGTGTCTGGAGTATTGCGTGCAACTTTGTTTCCCTTACTTGAGAAGGGATATAGTTGCATTGCCAATCGTTCAGAGCAGATTCATTAGATGAACTCCAGAGCTGAGGGGTTTCTTTCATGAAGAGAGATTGAGCAGTTTCCGCCTATACTCTCAAGAGTTTAGGAAAATAAGAGGAGATGTAATTGAGGTCTACAAGATGCTAAAGGGGATTGACAAAGTAGATGATGAGGGGATGTTTCATCTTTTAGTTTAGAATGGAAGGTCATCACTTTTGGGTGAGGAGTAGCAGGTCTAAAACAGATGAGGAGAAAATACTTTTCCCAAAGAATGCTGAATTTGCGGAACTCTCTACCTCATCGTGCAGTGATGCCAGGACAATGAATTTAAAGAGGGGATAGACAGATTTTAAATTGGTAATAGGTTGAAGGATTATGGAAAGCGAGAGGAAAGTGGAATTGTTGAAATCAGCCACGACCTTATTGAATGGTGGAGCAGGCTCAAGGGGCTCAATTGCCTTCTCTTGCTTTTAGTTTTGATGTTATTATGCTGCAATCTGAATTAGCAAACTCCTATAATGTGATTTGTAACTGCTGCTTTCTGGATAGAGACAGTCATTCTCTGTCAATCATATTCACCCCCTGTTTATTCCAGGAGGAAACATCTTGGAAGAGAAGGTAGAACAAGCAGTTTCAGTGCAAATTAGTGAAATTACTCAGGAAAATCTTTCTGGTGCAATTTATGATCAGCTCTTTATTGTTTACAGGGTAAGCAATGAAACTTTTAAGCTGCTGTCACTAAAGGAGGGTGTCCTGTCGACTGAAAAACTGAAGATCCTTTTACCATTTCCAGTTTGGAGAGAAATGATGGAGGCCATTAAACCTGGTAGAACACAGGTAAGTCTCCTTGTCCAAATTTATATTTTACAATTTGGATTCTTATGTATGCAAACTTCAAAGACAGGACAATTAAGCAATGAAAGAAATAAATCTGGATTTAATGGTTCGGATAGTTCTTGACATCAGTATAGCATTTGACATGGTACAACATAACAGAGACCTAGAAAAGCCAGTCAATGGGAATTTGGGAAAACACTTCACTGGTTTGAGTCATACTGCACACAAGGGGTGATGGTTATGATTATTGGAAGCCAATCATTTCAGCTCGAGGACATTTCTGTCGTTCTCACACGCAGTTAGTCAGGTTACTTTGTTTCATTCATATATTTTTCCAATCCACCTGTTCAGAAATGTTATTCCATCCCTGTGGGGCAGATGGAACTAGAACCTTGGTCTCTTGATCTAGTGATAGGGACACTGCCACACCACCACAAGAGCAGCCCTGCAATTCGTGAGGGAGCGCCTTGGCACAACTATCTACAACTGCTTAATGAATCAACTCCCCTCCATCCAAGGTGGAGTTTTGAGGAGGGGACGTGACTGAATGTTCAGTGATGGTTATATGGTTTTTAGCACATTTGTGTCTCCCAAAATAGGCAAACATATCCTGTATAAATGCAACAAGACCTGGAAAACATGCAGGATTGTTCTGACAAGTGTCAAGTAGCATTCATGTCACACACGCCATACAATGAACATCTCCAACAAGTGAGAATGCAGCCATCACCCTCGACATTCAATAGATATTCCATTCATTAGCATTGGTGCAAACCCTACTCTCAGTATATAACCTGAAGGTTATCATTGACCAGAAACTGAAGTGACCAACCATACACATACTGCAGCTTCAAAAGTAAGTCAGAGGCTGGAAATTTTCCTGCCAGTAACTCACCTCCTGACTCTCCAGTGCCTGTCCTTCATCTCCAAGTCATAAACCAGGAATGTGATAGCAGACTCTTCACTTGCCTGAATGAATTCAACACTAATAAAACTCAAGGTGATCAACACAATTCAGGAGAAACCAAGTTGCTGTAATGGCACCCCTTCCATCAGCTCGAATATTAACTCCCTCCACCAGAGACAGACTGTTACAGATATATGGGCCATTTAAAAGATGCATTGCAGAACTTCATGAAGGCTCCTTGTACACCACCTTCCACATGTACAATTTCAACCACCTCGTTGGGCAAGGGCAGCAGGTACATGGGAACATTACCACCTGTAAGTTCTTCTCCATCCTATATACCATCGGGAAATTACAAATATATGGCTGTTCCTTCCCTGTCACTGTGTCAAAAAGCTATAAATCCAGATGGACGACAAAGGTTCAAGAAGGAAGCTCCTGGCTTGGTAAGGTTTGGTCATAAATGCTTTTCAAGCTGGTAATACAAATATCTCCTGAATGAATAACAACAACAAAATCTATGCACCAATTCGATCTTCTAAAAAGCATCACTTTTAGCTGTTCAGCTGAAATTGCCAGATCCCAAAACGTCACCAGTACAGGACCCACTTGCCCTCATTGCTCAGACTTTTGAGTATCGGAGTTGGGACATCAGGTTGAATTTGAATATGACATTGGTAAGGCCTCTTCTGGAGTACTGTGTACAGTTCTGTTCGCCCTGCTGTAGGAAGGATATTATTGGATTAGAAAGGGTTCCAAAAAGATTAACCATGACGTTGTCTGCAATGGAGACATAGAGTTATAAAATAGTTTGAATAGGCTGGGCCATTTTATACTGGAACATAGGAAGTTGAGGTTTATAAAGGTTTATAAACCTTATAGAGGTTTATTAATTCAACATGGGCAGAGTTAAGTAATGGTCTTTCCCATTGTGTGTAGTTTTAGCCCAGCCAACTGACTGATTAAAAACCTCAAGAACTGTGGATGCAGGAAATCTGAAACAAAAACAGAAATCGCTGGAGAATCTCAGCAGGTCTGGCAGCATCTGTGGAGAGAAATCATAATAAACGTTTAGGACCCAGTGACCCTTGTTCAGAAATGTGTGATTATGTGGTTTACAATTCCATTTCAGGCTGCAGCTCTGAGTGGTAATGGTGGAAGCTCCAATTCCACGTCCTGGAATCTCAACTGCAAGTTGATCCTGAACCTTTTTGGTGAAATATCAGCGCAACGTCCTTGGCCATCGTTTCTACACATGCGACTTGACCCAGGGACAGGGACACTTCTGATAGTCCACAAGGCCCCCACTTCTCCGGGATAGTTGCACGATTCCTGTTTCCAGTTCAACACTTTTATTTCATTTTAAAAATATTCGGCGCAACATTGCTACCCTCCAGCGGTGAGCAGTACTTCAGGGAACAGGTGGCGTGGGGATTGCTGAACAGCGATAATATACGTGGTGCCGGACCGCGACTATGTGGCGGCAAAGGATACTGCGACCAAATATAATTCAGGGACCATCAAAGTGAATAACTCCTGCGGATGCTAGACATTGGAAATAAAATCATAAAAAAGACTACAAATCCTTAGCAGGTCAGATAACATCTGTGGAGACAGAAGCAGAACGAATATTTTGAGTCCATTATAACTCTTCAGAATGAGTCAGTCTCAACCATTTTCTCCCCAACAAACTGTTTGAGGGTTAATGAAAAAGCAGGGAATAGCACCACCAGGTGTCTGCAACCGGTAATACAAGGGGAAATAACATGTGGATCCCCAATCATAGCCACCAGGTGGCGGTGAAGGTCCACGGAAAATACTTGTGAACTTGACACAATTCTTCCTCGCCCGCATGGGCCCCAGCTACGCCTGCCTCTTCGTAGGATATGTGGAACAGTCCATCTTCCGCAACTACACTGGCCCCACCCCCCACCTTTTCCTCCGCTACATCGATGACTGTATCGGCGCCGCCTCGTGCTCCCACGAGGAGGTTGAACAGTTCATCCACTTCACCAACGCCTTCCACCCCGACCTCAAATTCACATGGACAGCCTCAGATTCCTCCCTCCCCTTCCTCGACCTTTCTATTTCTATCTCAGGCGACCTAATCAACACGGACATCTACTACAAACCGACCGACTCCCACAGCTACCTGGACTACACCTCCTCCCACCCTGCCCCCTGTAAAAAACGCCATCCCATATTCCCAATAGCTTCGTCTCCGCTGCATCTGCTCCCAGGAGGACCAGTTCCAAAAACGTACAACCCAGATGGCCTCCTTCTTCAAGGACCGCAATTTCCCCCCCGACGTGGTCGACGAGGCCCTCCACCGCATCTCTTCCACTTCCCGCTCCTCCGCCCTTGAGCCCCGCTCCTCCAACCGCCACCAGGACAGAACCCCACTGGTCCTCACCTACCACCCCACCAATCTCCATGTACAGCGTATCATCTGCCGTCATTTCCGCCACCTCCAAACGGACCCCACCACCAAGGATATATTTCCCTCCCCTCCCCTATCAGCATTCCGTAAAGACCACTCCCTCGTCAGATCCACACCCCCCACCAACCCAACCTCCACTCCCAGCACCTTCCCCTGCAACCGCAGGAGGTACAAGACTTGCACCCACACCTCCCCCCTCACCTCCCTCCAAGGGCCCAAAGGAAACTTCCATATCCGCCACAAATTCACCTGCACCTCCATACACATCATCTATTGCATCCTCTGCACCCAATGTGGCCTCCTCGATATTGGGGAGACAGGTCGCCTACTTGCGGAGCGTTTCAGAGAACACCTCTGGGAAACCCGGACCAACCAACCCAACCACCCTGTGACTCAACACTTCAAGTTCCCCCTCCCACTCCACCAAGGATATGCAGGTCTTTGGACTCCTCCATCGCCAGACCATAACAACACGACGGTTGGAGGAAGACCGCCTCATCTTCCGCCTAGGAACCCTCCAACCACAAGGGATGAACTCGGATTTCACCAGTTTCCGCATTTCCCCTCCCCCACCTTGTCTCAGTCAAATCCATTGAACTCAGCACCGCCTTCCTAACCTGCAATCTTCTTCCTGACCGCTCCGCCCCCACCCCAGTCTGACCTATCACCCTCACCTTGACCTCTTTCCACCCATCGCATTTTCGACGACCCTCCCCCAAGTCCCTCCTCCATACCTTTTATCTTAGCCTGCTTGGAACACTTTCCTCATTCCTGAAGAAGGGCGCATGCCCGAAACATCGATTCTTCTGCTCCTTGGATGCTGCCTGACCTGCTGCGCTTTTTCAGCGACACATTTTCAGCTCTGATCTCCAGCATCTGCAGACCTCAGTTTCTCCTCACAATTCTTCCTCAGACTATCAGCGAAACTATGAACAAAGCCCTGATGTTGCCACTGAGGTAACACATAAATTCAAACGCATAATGGATAGCAAGGGAAGATGTGAGGGATGAGGATTGGGAGTGGGGAGAGGAGAGTTTGAAATCTCATAGAAAAGCAGAAATCTCTGGAAAAGCGCAGCAGGATCTGGTAGCATCAGTTCTGAAGAAGGGTCAGTGGACCCAAAACGTTAATTCTATTTTCTCTCCACAGACGTTACCAGACCTGCTGAATTTTTCCAGCAATTTCTATTTTTGGTTCTGATTTCCAGAATCCACAGTTCTTTCAGGGTTTGAAATCCTTCTGTTCTGACTAAATGACATCAGGAATTTTGATTTAAATGAAATCAGTGGGCAACTTGTGGATTAAGAGTTGCTCTTGTTTTTGCATCATGTTTGAGAAACTTCAGCTTCACTGGCCTCCGGTTTTCTGCTTTCATTCTCCCTTCTTCCTTGAACAAAGGTGTTATAATAACGATGTGCCAAACTGCTGGAACCTTTCCAAACCCTGGGAAAGTTTGGCAAAATACAAAATCATTCCATCTGCTATTCCTGCAGCCTCTGCATTGAAGACCCTGGGTGGCAGGCCATGTGGTCCAGGGGCACTTGTCCAACTTCTGTCCTCATGGTTTTCCTGGCACCTTTTCCCCAGTGATTGACAAAGAGATGAAGGTAGGTGAGGACCTGGGAACAATCATTATCAGGAAAGAGATAGTGTTGGGCAAGCTAACGGACCTCAGGTAAACAAGTCTCCTGGCCCTGATGGAATGCATCCCAGGATGCTAAAAGAGATGGTGGGAGAAATAACAAAAACACTTGTGATAATTTTCCAAAATTCACTAGACTCTGGTGGAGTTCCAGCAGATTGGAAAACAGCAAATATGATGCCACTGTTTGAAAAAGGGGGTAGACAAAAGATGGGGAATTATAGACTTGGATTTGATTTAGTTGGAGGCGAGCACTTTGGAGAGAGTGGCCATAATTCAGTTGCATTAAATTTAACGATGGAAAGGGAGCGGTACCTGCCACAGGTCAAGAGTTATCGATGGGGCAAGGGCAATTACAATGCGATTAGGCAAGATTTAGGATGCATAGAATGGGGTAGCAAAATACAGGGAATGAACACAATGGAAATGTGGAGCTGGTTTAAGGAACAGATATTGCGTGTCCTTTGACAGGTATGTCCCTGTCAGGCATGGAGGAAGTGATAAGGTAAGGGAACCGTGGTTTCCTGCAGAAATTCCATCTCTTGCAAAGCAGAAGAAAGAGGCTTATGTGTTGATGAGACAAGATGGTTTAGAATGGGGATGGAGAGTTACAGATCAGCGAGGAAGTATTTAAAGAGAAAGTGAGGAAGAGCTAAGAGAGTGCCTGAGCAGCCTTTAGCAAATAGAATAAAGGAGAATCCTAAAACCTTCTATAGGTATGTGAGGAATAAAAGGATGATTAGGGTAGGAATAGGGCCAGTCAAAAACTGAAGTGGGAAGTTGAATGTGGACCCTGTGGAGATCGGAGAGGTGCTAAATGAACATTTCTCATTAGTTTACTCTCAGGAAAAGGAGAATAATGCAGAGGAGAAGAATGAGGTACGAGATATTAGACTAGAAAGGATCGAGGTTAGTGACGAATAGGTGTTATCAATTCTAGAAAGAATGAAAGTAGACAAGTCCCCTGGGTCAGATGGGATTTATCTGAGGATTTTCTGGGAAGCTAGGCAGGAGATAGCAGAGCCTTCGGCTGTCTTTGTCTACAGGTTTAATACCAGAGGACTTGAGGATTACAAATGTTGTGCCCTTGTTCAATAAGGGCAGTAGAGATGATTCTGATAATGATAAACCAGTGAGCCTTATTTCTGTTGTAGGAAAGGTTTTGGAAAGGTTTATAAGAGATAGGATTTATAATCATCTAGCAAGCAACAATTTGATGTCAGATCGTCAACATGGTTTTGTCAAGGACAGGTTTTGCCTCACAAACCTCATTCAGTTTTTCTTTGAGAAGGTGAACAAGCATGTCGATGAGGGTAGAGCAGTTGACGTGGTTTACATGGACTTCAGGAAAGCCTTTGATAAGGTTCCACATGGTAGGCTGATGGAGAAAATGCAGAGGCATGGGATTGAGGGTGATTTAGCAGTTTGTTTTAGAAACTGGCTTTCTGAAAGAAGGCAGCGAGTGGTGGTTGATGGAAAATATTCAGCCTAGAGTCCAATTACTAGTGGTGTGCCACAAGGAATTGTTTTGGGATCACTGCTGTTTGTCATTTGTATAAAAGACTTGGACGCAGGCATAGGTGAATGGATTAGTAAATTTGCAGATGACACTAAAGTCGGTGGAGTAGTGGACAGTTTGGAAGAATATTACAGGTTGCAGGTAGACTAGGATAACTACAATTTGAGGGATGACAGATTTAAGACAGATGTCAGAGGCAGCTTTTTTACTCAGAGAGTAGAAAGGGCGTGGAATGCCCTACCTGCTCATGTCGTTAATTCAGCCACATTAGGGAGATATAAACAATCGTTGAATGAACACATAGATGATGATGGGATAGTGTAGGGGGCTGAGTTTAGTATAGTTCACAGGTTGGTGCAACATTGAGGGCCGAAGGGCCTGTGCTGCGCTGTATGTTTTATGTTCTAGACCGTGAGCTTAACCTCTGTAGTGTGAAAGATGTTTGAGTCTGTTATTGTGGAAAAAATAGCAAGACAGACATCTGGATTGAAGTTGTCCCGTTGGGCAGATGTAGCATGGGTTCATGAAGGGCAGGTCATGCTAAACTAATTTACTGGAATTCTTTGAGCACATTGCGAGCACGTGGTATATCTTGATTTCCAAAAGGTATTCAACAAGGTGCCGGACAGAGGGCTACTGCACAGGATAAAGATGGGCATTACGGGCAATGTATTAGCATGAACAGAGGATTGGTTAACAAATAGGAACAAAGAGTGGGGATAAATGAGTGTTTTTCCAGTTGACAATCAGGAACTCGTGGTGTGCCTCAGGGATCAGTATTGGGACTACAATTCACCACAGTTTACATCGATGGATTAGAGTTGGGGACCATGTGTAGTGTGTCAAAGTTTGTGGATGACACGAAGATGACTAGTTGGGCAAAGTGTGCTGTTTTGGTCTCCTTACTTGAAAAAGAATGTACTGACACTAGAGGGGGTGCAGAGGAGGTTCATTAAATTGATTCTGGATTTGATGAGTTTGGCTTATGAGGAGAGACTGAGTAGACTGGGATTATATTCGTTTGAATTTGTGAAGAATGAGGGGAGGATCTTTCAGAAATGTACAAAATTCTGAAGGGAATAGATGAGATGGAAGTAGAGAGGGTGTTTCCACTGGTGGGTGAACCTAGGACAAGAGGGAACAGCCTCAAAGTTAGGAGGAGCAGATTTAGGACTGAATTGAGAAGGAACTTCTTCACCCAGAGGGATGTGAATCTGTGGAATTCCCTGCTCAGGGATGTAGTTGAGGCTTTCTCAGTGAATGTTTTTAAAGCTAAGATAGATAATTTTCTGAACAGTCAAGGAATTAAGGGTTACGGTGAGAGGGTGGGTAAGTTGAGCTGAGGCCATGAAAAGATCAGCCATGATGTTATGGAATGGCAGAGCAGGCTCGAAGGGTCAGATGGCCTCCTCCTGATCCTAGTTCTTATGTTCTTATGATTGGGATTGTTATCAGTCCCTCTCTCCCAGAAACCCATTTCCAGGTTCCCAAATATTCTGCAGAATTCATTTTGCATTTTCTCTGGTGGAAACAGACACACGTGTTCTCTGCCCCCACCAGTTCCTTGTCGCTGATGATCAATCCACCAGACTCACCCTCTGAGGGACTTTAATTCCTCTCACTGAACAGAGAGCGGTTACTGGTTGGGGTTTGGACTGGAGAAAGTAAACAGGGATATTCCACAGCTGGTGAAATCTCAACTGGTAACAGCACAGACAGTGACCCTTTGGCCCATCTTTCCTGTCCTATTCCTCAAGCCCCATTTCCCAGCCTCTCGCCTTGTGGTGCTGTCTGAATACCTCTCCAGTCTTCTGAGTGTTCCTGCCTCTCCCACCCTTTTGAGAAGTGACTCCCAGAATCTCCATCACCCTCCGGGTTAAAACAATCTTCCCCCAACCACTCCCCCCGACTACCCCACCTCTTCTAAACCTCCTAAACCTGACATCTTTTTCCCTGTTGATTGACCCCTCTATTTCAGGGTAAACGCTTTCCCCTGCCCGTGCGCCTCAGAGCTTTGTACACATTCCCTCACCCTTCTCTGCTCCCAGTAATACACCCCGGGTTTATCCAGCCCATGTCTACGCCGATTTCCGCCCTCCTGGTGAATCTCCTCTTCACTCCCACCCTCCTCCTCCAGTGCAGTCACCTCCTTTTCCTACCCAGTACTCCAGCTGAGGGTCTGCCAAACGTTCTGGACAGCCCGTCACAGACACAGAGAGAGAGAGAGACAAGCACACAGTCTCAGAGCCAGCTCCATCAGACCCATAAAAATCCCCTACAGGGTTATCTCCAGGACTATCACAGCTGGCCGGGTAGCCCCTCCGATGGCAGCGTCCTGTCTCAGACACAGGTTACCTGTTGGTCAGCAGAGCCAGGACAGACCACCGTGTCCCTCGAATCCGAGGGTCCAGCTCCTCAGGCCGCTGGCAGGAGGGCCGTAGGAAACACACAGACCGTGTCGCAGACCCTGCCTCACATTCCCAAACTGTAACCCAAACCCCCACCCAGAGGACACTCTGTGACCTTGTCACCCTCAGTGCCTCCTTCAAGTGTTGTCCATTCTGGAGGAGTATTGGTCTCATCAGCCGAGGAAGGGTGGATCTGCCGATGGTGGGTGGATCAGCCGAGCGAGGGTGGATTGGACGAGGGAGGGTGGGTCGGCCGCGGCAGGGTGGTAGGGTAGTCAACGGCAGGAGGTCTCCTTGTCCGTCGTTAATCTGAGGCCATGAGTTTTCACGGGGTCTGGAGTCATGTCGAGGGAAAACAGCCCCAGCCTGTTCAGCCTCTCCATATAGCTCAAATCAACCAACCCTGGCAATATCCTTGAAAATCTTTTCTGAAACTTTTCAAGTTTCACAACATCTTTCCAATAGGAAGGCGATCAGAATTGCACACAATATTCCAACAGTGGCCTAACCAATGTCCTGTACAGCCGCAACATGCCCTCCCAATTCCAATACTCATTCATCTAACCAATAAAGGAAAGCATACAAACGCCTTCTTCACTATCTTATCTACCTGCGACTCCACCTTCAAGGAGGTATGAACCTGCACTACAAGTGAAAATATTGGTTCCAGTTCTGTTATTCACGAAGAGACTCTCTATAATCGAACATTTTTGAGATTGTAGTGGATCCTGCACAGAAGAAGCCTTGGTTGGTATAGTTCCCAGGTCAGAGACAGTCATTATGTGATCATTGTGCCCTGTTCAGGAAGACTGTCTCAGGGAGAGAGTGTTGTACAATGTCCTCTTACTGCAGTGACATGTTGCTGCTTTGCTGCTATGTTTGCAATGTATCACAAATAAAGTTAAAATGATTTGACCAACACTGTGTGGTTGTGCCATGGGGAATGCAGATTTACACGATTAGGAAGATGCTCTTTGTCTGGTCGGTATGGACTGAATGGGCCGAATGATCTGCTTCCCCACGTTCTCTGTGTATCCCGGAGCTTCCCACCTGCTTTGAAGGTTTCCACACCTCACATCAGGAACTGTCTCAGACGATTTGTGACTTGTTAGTCAACACATAACCACGTTTACCGGTTTACCAGAAAGGGCAGTTACCCATCAATCTCACTCCTTCCTGATACAGTTCCCATCATCCCTGCATCTCACAGAGAACACTGAATGGCCTGGACAGGGTGGATTGTTCACGAGAATTGGCTCAGGAATGAAACACTTAACGTATGAGGAACGTTTGGGGACTCGAGGTTTATACTTGATGGAGTTGAGAAGGATGAGGGGACATCTAATTGAAACATACAGAATACTGAATGGCCTGGACAGAGTGGATGTTGTGAAGATACTTCCATTGGTGGGAGAGACTAGGACCAGAGGGCACAGCCTTAGAGTAAAGGGAATACCCTTTCGAACAGAGATAAGGAGAAATGTCTTCAGTCAGAGAGTGGGGAATCGATGCGATTCACTACCACAGAAGGCTGTGGAGGCCATGTCAGTGAGGATATTTAAGACTGAGGTAGATAGATTCTTGAGTATCAAGAGGGTCAACGTTATAGGGAGAAAGTGGGAGAATGTGGTTGAGAAACTTATCAGCCATGATTGAATGGCGGAGCAGACTGAATGGGATGAATGGCCTAATTCCTGCTCCTATGCCATACGGTCTGATGGAATCCTTCCCCTCTTTCTCCAGCTCCTGTGATGATGCCTTACATGTGCACGGATCTCTCCTTCCATTGTCTAATTTCAATAACAAAAAAATAGTTCCTACCTTTGGGCCAGAACACCTTGAGCCAGTAAAACCAGTAGCAAGACTGGAACAGCTCACGTAATCCCTCAGGACCTGGACAACAGAGGAGAAAGGAACACTGGGTTAGCACCAAACCTTCACTGACCAGGAAGGACGCTGTGAAACTTGAAAGCGTTCAGAAAAGTATGTTGCCTGGGTTTGAGCTACAGGGAGAGAATGAAGAGATTGGGGCTGTTTTCCCTGGAGCGTCGGAGGCTGAGGGGTGACCTTATGGAGGTGTACAAAATTATGAGGGGCTTGGACAGAATAAATAGACAAGATCTTTTCCCTGGGGTGGGGGAGTCCAGAACTAGAGCGCATAGGTTTAGGGTACACAGTTCATAGAACATTAAACATAGAACATTACAGCACAGTACAGGCCCTTCGCCCCTCAATGTTGCGCCGACCTGTCATACCAATCTGAAGCCCATCTAAGCTGCACTATTCCATGTACATCTATGTGTTTGTCTAATGACGACTTAAATGTACTTAAAGTTGGCGAATCTACTACCGTTGCAGGCAAAGCATTCCACACCCTTACTACTTTCTGAGAATAGAAACTACCTCTGACATCTGTCCAATATCTATTACCCCTCAATTTTAAGCTGAGGCCCCTCGTTCTCGCCGTCGCCATACTTGGAAAAAGGCTCTCCCTGTCCACCCTATCTAACCCTCTGATTATCTTATATGTCTCTATTAAGTCATCTCTCAACTTTCTACTCTCGAACGAAAACAGCCTCAAGTTCCTCAGCCTTTCGTCGTAAGACGTTCTCTCCATACCAGGCAACATCCTAGTAAATCTTCTCTGCACCCTTCCCAAGTCTTCCACATCCTTCTTATAATGTGGTGACCAGAACTGTGCACAATATTCTAAGTGCTGCCGCACCAGAGTTTTGTACAGCTACAGCATAACCTCATGGTTCTGGAACTCGATCCCTCTATTAATAAAAGCTAAAACACTGTATGCCTTCTTAACAACCCTGTCAACCTGAGTGGCAACTTTCAAGGATCTGTGTACCTGGACACCGAGATCCCTCTGCTCATCTACAGTACCAAGAATCTTACCATTAGCCCAGTACTTTGCATTCCGGTGACTCCGACCAAAGTGAATCATCTCACACTTGTCCGCATTAAACTCCATTTGCCACCTCTCAGCCCAATTCTGCAGCTTATCTATGTCTCTCTGTAATCTACAACATCCTTCGTCACTATCCACAACTCCACCGACCTTAGTGTCATCTACAAATTTACTAACCCAACCTTCTACGCCCTCATCCAGGTCGTTTATATAAACATGACGAACAGCAGTGAACCCAACTCCGACGCTTGCAGTACACCGTTGGTAACTGGACTCCAGGATGAACATTTCCCATCAACCACCACCCTCTGTCTTCTTTTAGCAAGCCAATTACTGATCCAAACTGCTATATCTCCCACAATCCCATTCCTCCGCATTTTGTACACTAACCTACTGTGGGGAACCTTATCGAACGCCTTGCTGAAATCCATATACACCACATCAACCGGTTTACTCTCAACTACCTGTTTGGTCACCTTCTCAAAGAACTCAATAAGGTTTGTGAGGCACAAACTACCCTTCACAAAACCGTGCTGACTATCCCTAATCAAATTATTCTTTTCTAGATGATTATCAATCATATCTCTTATAACCTTTTCCAACACTTTACCAACAACTGAAGTAAGGCTCACTGGTCTATAATTACCAGGGGTGTCTCTACTCCCCTTCTTGAATAGGGGAACCCACATTTGCCATTCTCCAGTCTTCTGGCACTATTCCTGTAGAAATTCCTGATTTAAAGATCAATACCAAAGGGTCGGCAATCTTCTCCCTGGCTTCCCAGAGGATCCTAGGATAAATCCCATCCGGCCCAGGGGACTTATCTATTTTCACACTCTGCAGGATTTCTATTACCTCTTCCTTGTCAACCGCAATCCCACCTAGTCTAGTAACCTGTATCTCAGTATTCTCCTTGACAAAATTGTAGAAGTTTATAAAATCATGAGGGGCATGGATAGGACAAATCTATAGAGTCTTTTCCTTGGGGTGGGGGAGTCCAGAGCTAGAGGGCATCGGTTTAGGGTGAGAAGCAAAAGATGTAAAAGAGACCTAAGGCGCAGCTTTTTCACTCAGAGGGTGGTGCGTGTATGGAATGAGGTGCCAGAGGGAGTGGTGGAGTCTAATATAACTGCAATGTTTAAAAGGCATCTTGATGGGCATATGAATAGGAAGGGTTTGGAGGGATATGGGCCGGATGCTGGCAGATGGGACCACAGCCAGGGCCGGGCACTACATGAAACTTCTCGATGGCTTTGCCGGTGAGCTGGTGCTTCTCCAAGGAGACATGTGGGACTTGTTCTTCCAGAGATATCCAACCCACTCCCTCCACCATCACTGATACTGATTGCCATGGCAACACAAGGCCCTCCCCTCAGCTAGCGACGGGAGCCCCTATTGGTGGAAGCACAGACTCAATTCCCACCCCACCACCCCCGTCCTTGCTCAGATCACCACCCTCTTTCTAGCAGAGGGGATGGAGCTGACGACAACTCCGAGTATCGGTCAGAGCCCCGCTGGTTCTGGGCCCCGCTCCACCTCAGGCACCTGAGACAGACAGCTCCCTTCTCCTCATTATTGGGAGAACAGTTGAATAGCTGGTGTCAGGAAGCTCACACCCACCTGAATTAATCTGCATCAGCATCTTTGTCCACACTCAGTACTGCACGGAGCCAATGTACTTGCACATATTTATTAAAGGGGAAACTTGCAGTGGATCTGGGAGAGTTTGCTTCACTCTGAAACAGGAGATAAATGTCAATATTGGATCATTCCAGGGTGGGGAATGGATATGTTAGAAATAAAACTCAAGCCAAGGATGGAAGCTTTCCCTTCTCTGTGCACCCAGAGATTTCTGCAGAACAAGAACAATCTTTATGGTTTGTGTTCAGAGAACGCTATCACAAAAAAAGTAAAGTCCCAGACTGGATTCCCAAAACATGAACATTGTAAATTCAGGAAGTTATTGGACTGTCTTTACCTGTCCTTATTGGACTCGGTTATTCCACAATATTACAAATAGCTCAATTTTCCTGCACAGAAGAACTCATAGAGATACAATCCAATAGGAAAATCCTCATGGGATTCCGATTGTTGGGCTTAGTTTATTATTTACAGAGAATTCCTTTAATTCTTCCATAGTATAATATGTATTTGAACTAGAGACAGGTATTTATGGGAATTTACACCAGGATTGTCCAATAGGAATCTCTGACTCTCCGGTAAAGAGAGCAAACCTGCAATGATAGTTTTATTGTCAGCATCAGGACTCATCAAACAGCCTCTGAATCTTTGTCAAAAATGTGTCACTGGAAAAGTACAGCAGGTCAGGCAGCATCCGAGGAGCAGGAGAATTGATGTATCAGGCATAAACCCTTCATCAGGAAGGTCTGATGAATGACTTATGAGAGAAATATCAATTCCCCTGCTGTTTGGACGCTGCCTGACCTGCTGTACTTCACCAGCGCCACACTTTTCAACTCTGACTCTCCAGCATCTGCAGTCCTCACTTTCTGCCTCTGAATGTTTGTCTACAGTTATACTTCAGATCGAGTGTCAGCCCACTCTGTGTAACCTGAAACCCTGAACCAGACAGAATGAATGATAATGTCAGGGAGACTCAATGTGAGTCACTCTGAGCTCAATGACCAAGCAGCTGAGTGACAGCCCCATTGTCAGAGGGACAGAGTTTCAGCTGAGACCTATCTCAGGTCACGGAGAGCCTCACATTCCTCAGGGATACGATCACCTATGTGCAGGTCAAGGGGATGGACGCCTGCCTCATCAGCCTGGATCAGGAGAAGGTCTTGGACAGGATATCACACACTTGTATGTGGGACGTGCTGTGCAAAATGGGCTTTGGGGAGGGAATCTGCAACTGGATGTGTCTGCTCTACACCAACATCGTTAGCGCAGTCTCAATCAATGGGTGGGAATCAGAAAGCTTCCCGATCAGATCCAGAGTCAGGCAGGGCTGCCCAATCCCTCGTGCCTTGCTTGTGTGTTGTATTGAGCCCCTTCACTGAATCCAGATCTTTCCAACAAGCCCCAAGATATCGCTTGGCAGGTGCAGGGGCGCAGAGGCTGTCACACATCTCCTCCTGAAATGTGCCTTTGCAAAGTAACTCTGGAGAAAGATGCAGTGGTTTTTGTCGAGGTTCGTTGCGAGCAGCTCCGTGATGTGGGACTCTGTGCTCCCCAGAACACACACCGAGCCAAACACCTGGACGACCATCAATTCAGTGACAGACGCTCTTTGGTCTGCCCGAATCTTGTTGGTCTTCCAGAGGAAGGAGTTGATCCTGACCAAGTGTTGCAGACTGGCACATTCCAAGCTCCAGGACTACATGCCGAGGGATGCATTAACACCTGGGGCAGCTGCTGCCAAGGTGTTGTGGGGAAAGACCACCATCTGAGCTCTTTCTGCTGAAGGGAAATGGGGGTCTGTCCAGTTATTGGACCCTCCCAGTGTCTCAAACATATGTAAATAAAGTCTTGTATATATAAGAGAGGTCTTTGGTTTGTTGGATAGAGTCAACGTTTGTTCGTTTACTTGACATGCTACTGCACAAGACCAAACTGCGTTTGTGACCGTTTATTGATGCGAAAAGATTTTCTGATGAATAAAGCGTATTTTTAAATTAATAAAAGAAAGTCATTGAGTAATATATCTGTCTTCGAAAGTTGCTGAATTGTTTTTTCTGCATCATTCTCCAACTCCCACTGCCTGAGGACACGTTCAGTCTTACAACATCATTCCAATTAATTACCGATGGAACAAACAGCTTCAGACCTGCCCATACCTGTGACAGGAACTGTTTCACTGCTGTGAACTCCCAGGACTTTTACAAACTGGGACACCCTCTGGATGGGAGTGGAACAAAGATTGGGTTAGATTTATGAAAGCCATTCTACTCATCGTGACTCTGATGGCTCGGTACACCATCAAATTAGTCCCGTACCTCACCCCCTTCTTTTTCCCCTGACCCTGAAAACTTTTTCCCTGTAAACACCTTCTCAATTCCCAATACCAGCTCACGGTGGAACTGAGGAATGTGAAGCAATAAATTAGATAGATATTAGGCTGATGTGATCTGGATCATTGACAATAAAATAAAGATCTGGGGAGTTAGGAGACATGAAACTATCAGAACCTGCTGAAGAAACTCAATAGGTCTCGCACGGATTACAGAGAGAGAGACAGAGTTAACGTTTCGGGTCTAGTGACCCTTTTTCCATGATGACCATCTCAAGTCATACTGGGGATGTTGACACCCCTTACTATAATTAACCACATTGGTGTTTTCATGCTAATTATGCTCACAATGTTACTAAATGCATAAATCACACACGTTTTATCACAGGCTCCAGGATCGAGACCAAGAGAAATAGTGAGTCTGGCTTTGTACAAACAATGATGATTCAATGTCCATCTCCCACTGAGTTCCAATGGGAACCACCTATTCCCACAGCCGTGACCTCTCACAAACTATTCAGGAGAGAGCAGCACCTAATCCCCACCCACTCACTGCATTCACAGTCAGCGGGTTGTGTTCATGTTTTGACAGAGATATACCCAGACAATCTGACAGGGGGTGGAGGTTCTAAAAACCAGCCCCTACCTCCATCATCATTGTTTACCTCAATCTTTACTCCGAGGCTGTGGGTGATGGATAACCACAGTAGGACAGGAAGAGGAACAACACAGGAATACAGATAGACCATACTGTGGGAGGTCAGTGCTGAGGGAGTGCCACCCGCTCAGTGCTGAGGGAATGTTGCACTCTTGGAGGGTGAGTATTGAGGGGGCACTACCCTGTTGGAGAGTCAGTGAAGGTGGAATGCTGCACTGTCAGAGGGTCAGTGCTGAGGGAGTGCCACACTGTCAGAAGGTCAGTGCTGAGGGAGTGCCACACTGTCAGAAGGTCAGTGCTGAGGGAGTGCCACACTGTCAGACGGTCAGTGCTGAGGGAGAGCCACACTAAAAGAGGGTCAGTGCTGAGGGAGTGCCACACAGTTAGAGTGTCAGTGCTGAGAGAGTGCTGCACTGTCAGAGGGTCAGTGCTGAGAGAGTGCCACACTGTCAGAGGGTCAGTGCTGGGGGAGTGCCGCACTGTCAGAGGGTCAGTGCTGAGGGAGTTCCACACTGTCAGAGGGTCAGTGCTGAGGGAGTCCCAACTGTCAGAGGGTCAGTGCTGAGATACTTTCACACTGTTGGATAGTCTGTGTGGAGGAAGCGCACCACTGTCAGTGGGTCTGTGCTGAGGAATTGCCACTGTTTCAGAGCTGTGCAAAGATCTCATTTGTTTGTTTGTGAAGTGATTTAAGTGTATTCTGAGCTCGTGAAATGTTATAGGCGCGGGTCTCTGTACTGTCAGTGCTCCGGGTGAAACAAAGATTTCCAGCAGATATTGTCATTTCAAGGATCCGCAAAACACGATCAGAAACATCACTTAGGGGAGGGGCAGAAATTGTACCCATGTTGCAGTATAACCAAATTGGTGAAGAAATCCAGTCAATGGGACAATTTAAATCCTCGGTCAAGCTCTCTCCCTGCTGTCTGAAATCCATGTTCACACCCAGCATTTCTGACTTTGTTTCAGAAAGGAAACGTGCCATTCTAATCTCACAGTGTCCTCGAGGTGTTTAAGCTGCAGCAAAGTGGTTAATTATTAACTGCCTGCTGTGGTCGTGTACAAATCACTTGGAAAAACTACAATCCAAATGGAATACAGCAAATAGGTCGAAAATTGCTTCATCTTAATTTTCTCATGGGGAGTTGGGAATGCCAATAACAGGAGGTCTGGCCGGTGATAACTGAACCCTGTAATGGATTAAAAATGGCTATGCCATCTGTCCAAAGAACTCCCTGCTCTTTCCTCACGTACCAGCAGAAATGGAATACATGCCCTGGAATCTCGATGACAATCTGATCTTGAAGGTTTCTCACAGGAAA
Source organism: Chiloscyllium plagiosum (assembly GCF_037043375.1). NCBI lineage: Eukaryota > Metazoa > Chordata > Chondrichthyes > Orectolobiformes > Hemiscylliidae > Chiloscyllium > Chiloscyllium plagiosum. Next base: position 19,869 of record NW_028270173.1, on the reverse strand, counting down.
GATTTCCGAAACCTCGCCACATTCTGGGGCATCACTGAGCTAACATCTGGCTGCAGGAGCTCTTCCAGCTAAAATCGCTGGTATGTGTAGGACTCTCCGATATTGTTTTCTATATCTGTGACTACGCTTCACCATTAATTCCCAAAAAGTCATCTCTATAGCATCATAACCCGTGTGTAACCATGGCCATGCTCCAGTTTTCAATGGTAGTCCTGCTACCCATCATGCGTAGGAATGTGGAATCCCTTCTATCATTTGTTATATGAGATACAGTGCGCTTGCGCGGATCAACCCAGACACCACTTGGTCACATTCGCAGTGGGAGGCTTCGGCATCTCTCCACCCCCCCCTCTCTCTCCGTCTGTGTGTTTATCTCTCTCTCTCTCTCTCTCCGTCTGTGTGTTTATCTCTGTCTCTCTCTGTCTGTGTGTTTATCTCTCTCTCTCTCTCTCCGTCTGTGTGTGTTTATCTCTCTCTCTCTCTCCGTCTGTGTGTTTATCTCTCTCTCTCTCTCTCTCCGTCTGTGTGTGTTTATCTCTCTCTCTCTCTCTCTCCATCTCTCTCTGCCCCACAATCCCGTCCCTTCTCTCTCGGTGTGTGTGTCTGTGTGTTTGTGTCAGTGTGTTTGTATATATATATATATATTATGGTTCACATCCCGGGGCAGGGCTGTGTAAAACAAGAACTTTCACTCTCGGGGAAAACAGTGAAGCCTTTGATTTCCAATGGGGAAGGAAACCCTGGGAGAGGGGGCAGAGGAGATAATTCACAAAACCTGCGTCTCCTTGAATCAAAGGCATAGAGTCCTGCAGCATGGTGACAGGCCCTTCCACCCAAACTGGTCTCAGAGTCACAGAGATGCACAGCACAGAGACAGACCCTTCGGTCCAACTCGTCCATGCCGACCAGATATCCTGACCTAAACTAGTCCGATTTGCCAGCACTTTGCCCATATCTCTCCAAACCCTTTCTTGTCATATACTCATCCAGCAGCCTCTAGAACATATAGAACATTACAACGCTGTACAGCCCCTTTTCCCTTGGTGTTGTGCGACCCTGAAACCAATCTGATGCCCATATAATCTACACTATTCCATTTTCATCCATATGTCCATCCAATGTCTATTTCAAATGCTGTAATTGTATCAACCTCCACCACGTCCTCTGGCAACTCATTCCATTCATGCACTACCCTCTGCATGAAGAGGTTGCTCCTTAAATCCCTTTTGTATCTTTCCCCTCACACCCTGACCTCTGTCCTCTAGTTCTGGACTCCCCTACCTTGTCTATCTATCTTATCCATGCCCCTCATGATTTTATAACCTCAAAAAGGTCACCCCTCAGCCTCCGATGCTCCAGGGAAAACAGCCCCAGTCTTTTCAGCCTCTCCCTATAACTCAAATCGTCCAAACCTGGCAACATCCTTGTAAATCATTTCTGAATCCTTTCAAGTTTCACAACATCATTCCGATTGGAAGGAAACCACAACTGTATGCAATATTCCCATGGTGGCCTAACCAATGTCCTGTACACCACAACATGACCTCCCAACATCTATACTTGATGCTCTGACCAAATCAAGGAATGCAGACAAAACGCCTTATTCAATATACTATCTACCTCCGACTCTACTTTCAAGGAACTATAAACCTACGCTCGAAGGTCTCTTTGTTCTCCAACACTCCCCAGGATCTTACCATTGGGTAATGTACCCTGGGTGGCACAGTTTCTCAGTGGTTAGCACTGCTGCCTCGCTGCACCAGGGACCCGAGTTCAATTCCAGTCTCGGGTGACTGTCTGCATGGAGTTTGCACATTCTCCCTGTGTCTGTGTGGGTTTCCTCTGGGTGCTCTGGTTTCCTCCTCCAGTCCAAAGATGTGCAATTCAGTTGAATTGGCCATGACAAGTTGCCCATAGTGATAGGTGCATTTGCAGGGAGTAGGGGAATGGGTCTGTGTGAGTTACTCTTCTGCGGAGGGTCAGTGTGAACTTGTTGGGCTGAAGGGCCTGTTTCTGCACTGTAGGGAATCTAATCTAATCATTAAGCATATAAGTTCTGCTCTGATTTGCTTTTCCAAAATGCAGCATCTCGCATTTATCTAAATTAAATTCAATCTGCCACTCCCCAGTCCATTGGCTCATCTGTTCAAGATCCTGTTGTACTCTGAAGTATCTTACTTCGCTGTCCACTAAACCTAAAATTTTGTTGTCACTTGCAAACTTACTAACTATACCTCCTATGTTCATATCCAAATCATTTATATAAATGACAAAAAGTAGTGGACCCAGAACCGATCCTTGTGGCACTCCACCGGTCACAGGCCTCCAGTCTGAAAATGAATCTCTGCCAGCACCCTCTGTCTTCTACCTTTGAGCCAGTTCTGTATCCAAATGGTTGGTTTCCCCTGCTTTCCATGAGAACGAGCTTTACTAACCAGTGTCCCATGGGGAACATTGTCAGACATCTTACAGATATCCATATAGATTACATCCACCACTCTGCCCTCATCAATCCTCTTTGTTACCTCTTCAAAAAACTCATGATTTGTGAGGCATGATTGCCCATGCACAAAGCCGTGCTGACTATCTCTAATCAGTTCTTGACTTTCCAAATACAAGTAAATCCTATCACTCAGGATTCCCTCCAACAACTTGCCCACCACTGATGACAGGCTCACTGGTCTATAGTTCCCTGGCCTTTCCTTACCACCTTTCCTAGTTGTACCATGGGATCCGTGGATATTGCCTGACATGCTGTCCTTATCCATGCATTTGTCCAAATGCCTTTTAAATGTTGTTAATGTACCAGCCTCAACCACTTCTGCTGGCAGCTCATTCCATATGTGTACCACCCTCTGTGTAAAAAAGCTGCCCCTCAGGTTCCCTTTTATTCTTACCCCTCTAACCTTAAACTCATACCCTCCATTCCTCGATTCACCAACCCTGGGAAAACACTGAGTGCATTCACCCTATCCATCCCCCTCATGATCTCATATACTTTTAAAAGATACATTCCCCCATTCTCCAACACTGTACAGAAAACGGCCTAGCTTCTCCAGCCTCTTCCTATAACTCAGTCTCTTGAGTTCTGGCAACATCCTTGTAAATTTCTGCTGCATTCTTTCCACTTTATAATAACATCCTTCCTATAACAGGGTGACTGAACATAATAGTCCAAGTGTAGCCTCACCAACCTCCGGTGGAAATGTAACATAACTTCCCAATATTTATACTCAATGCCCTGACTTATAAAGGCCAGTGTACCAAAACCCTTCTTCACAGCCTGTCTACCTGTAACTCCACTTTCAGAGAGCTGTGCACCTGAACTCAAAGTCCCTCTGTTCCACTATATTACTTAAGGCCCTACCATTCACTCCAAACTCCTACCTCGAGTTGACTTTCCAAACTGCAACACTCACACATCTCTATATTAAACTCCATTTGCCATTTCTCAGCCCACCTCCAGCTGATCATGTTCCTGCTGCAATATCTGATCACATAAGAACATAATATCATTAGAACTAGGATCAGGAGTAGGTCACCTGAGCCTTTGAGCCTTGAGCTATATGGAGGTTTGGAGGCCTTGAGCAAAATGGAGAGGCTGAATAGGCTGAGGGGATTTTCCATGGAGCGTCAGAATGTGAGGGTTGACCTTACAGTGGATTATAAAATCACGAGGGGCATGGATAGGGTAAATAGCCAAGGTCTTTTTTCCAGAGCAGGTGAATCCAAAACTAGAGGGCTTAGGTTTAAGGTGAAGTGGGGAGTTCTGGTTAAATGGGGAGTTCTGATTAAGTGGAGAGTCAGTGGGAGGAGATCTCTGACCGCTCTGAGCAATGACTTTATATGAGACTGTGGGGAGTGGGACTGACTGGAAATGCTGTACAAAGAGCTAGCACAGGTACAATGGACCGAACAAACTCCTTTCATTACTGCACTGGTTCCAGTGCACAGCTAGACAGAACTAGCCAAATGGAGCCTTTCAGACACGTCTGCTGTTACCGACCAGAGCAGACACCTTCAGAATATATTGGGAAGTTAGCCTGGACCCTGACTTTTTCTCATTTTAAAGGCAACTGTAAGGTGTTCTGTTCCAGATATAATTCAATTGGTCAAACTGCCCGATGTGAAGCAAAACACAGTTTATTCAAACACTATCGTTAAAATACAACAAAAGGACGATGAACGTGGAATAACAACTCTATTGGAAAACTTAAACGAACAATGTTAACTTTAAAAGTAAAATCCCCAAGGCCTCACAAGTTGTTTATCTTCTGATCGACTGGGTGCCGCCTGCCCCCCAATCTCCTCTAACAGAAACCACAACATCACCCCACTACAGACTTCCCACTGGGACAAATACCTTCATAACCAAACCCTTAAATCAGAAGGATTCCCTTTCATTAAATATCACACAGGACTGAGAAATGACTCAGGACAAACCACAGGAGATAACTTTGCAAACATCAATTTTATTTCATCGCTGATCAGACAGAGCAAAGCAAAGGGAGCAGACCGGGAGCGGGGACAGCAGCAGGTTTCGGGACGGGCCGAAGGGTCTCATTCCGTGTTGCAGCAGCCGGCCCATCACTTTGCCGGAGTTTTGTGGAGCAGCTTCAGGGATTTTAGCGAAAGACTGACCCGCACAGCTGGGGGTTTGAGGGGGTGGGGGAATTATTGGGACCCTGGGAGGTGATTAAACATCACCCCGCCCCATATTCCCATCCCCCAAGATATCGAAGTCCCCGCTCCCCAGGCTAGCAATTTTCCTGTTTTCCCATCGATATCTTCTTACACTCAGATGGAGGGGTAACTGTGGCTGCGCTGAGCAGTTGAATGGAACTGAACTTTTGGTCAAACAGCCCCAGTTTCTCAGGACGTGGGATCTCAGTGTCCTCCTCCTCCTGGAACAGTTCCCATCGCTGCTTCTCAGAAAACAGCAGGGCCAGGAGGGGTGGAGTGTTGTTGATCTTGGCCCTGCCTTACAGTGTACCATTGATACCAGTGCTCCCAATCTCAGGTCTGAGTCACTTCGGCATTATCGTTTATGAGCCTGAATTGATTAGAGAACATGATCTTATCACAGCCCAATGTTAACTCGCCCCTTTTGTCCTTTTCAACTTTCTCCCTATTCTCCTGGACCTTTCAACTTTTCCGCACTGACTCACCTTTCTTTCTGAGTAGATTCGGTCAGCCAGAGATGATAAACTGATAACCTCATTTCTTTCTTTTTCTCCTTCTCTCTCTGTCCCGGGAAATCTGCCAATTTTTGAAGCGAATGCAATTAAACATACCGTTCGGGGAAATGGCTTCCCAGTTTTCTGTGGCCATTTCATGCATTTGGTGACAGGTTTGACAGAATCAGGGCAGTAATGGACATACATGTGTGTTCAAGGTGGTCCCTTCTGAGAGTACACCTTATGAGAGATGTCTTTCGCCATTCTGTTGACAATTCTTATGCTCTTGTGTTCTAACACACACACACACACGATTCGAAGATGCCGGTGTTGGACTGGGGTGTACAAAGTTAAAAATCGTACAACACCAAGTCATAACCTGATGTGTGTATGTGTGAGTTCGTCTGGATGTATGTGCGTTTTCATGTCTGTTTGTATGCATGGCTGTGTGTGTAAAAATCACACAACACCAGGTAATAACTTTTTAACTTCACATGCACATACATGCATACAAACAGAAATGCACACACACACATACCGACAGACGAACTCACACATACACACACAAGCACACAATCACAAAAACACACAATTCTCGGGAGTAGATTAGGTGAGGATATCTAATGGGCATGGATAGGTTGGACTGATGAGTCTGTTTCCGTGTTGCACATCTCTATGACCGAATTGTAGACGTTACCAGCTGATGTAGAATATCTCACTGACTGACACACACACACACACACACACACACACACACGCACACACACACACACACATACACACACACATACACACACACACACACACACACACTCACATACACACACATACACACACATATACACACACACACACACACACACTCACACCCACATACACACACACGCACATACACACACACACACTCACACACACACATACACATACACACACACTCACACACACACACACATACACAAACAGACACGCTTCTGAGCAGACTCTAATCCCTTTTGTCTGGAGGATTTTCTCCCCTTTTCTCTGTCAGAATTCTAGCCCATTCCCTCTGGGGTGCCTCAAACCCCTTCTCTCTTGGGGGACTCTAACCCATTCTATCTGGATGGACTCTGACCCCTTTTGTCTGGTTCCTGTAGGCGACTCCAAGCGATTTCCTTTAATTCATAAATATTCAGACACTCTGGACCTACATTTACAACAAATTCAAATTTATTTTATCTTCTCTCCTGATTGGTTTGCCATTACTCCAACGCAGGTCACAACCCTATTTCGCCATCTCGGTAAACCTCCACAAGTTGTTGAGCAAATGATTAAAAAATGTATAAAATAAAAGAAAGTAACTACTGTTGTAAGGAACCTCATAACAGAATTTGAGTTTGGATAATTTTGCACAGAAGTATATCAAATCGCTAGACTGAGCTATAATGGAAGTTTAAGGTTTATGGGTCATCTTCGAGAAAGAACAAACAAAATATATATTTTTTAATCAAACAGATATGTTTGACTTCATTTTTACCTATTACAAAATGACTTACCTTGGGCCACAGATCTCTCCAGACGTCTGGGATTAGATTGGTGGTAATAATTCAATAGCAAAATTGGATATAATTAAGCAATTAAGGATAGAGAGAAGTGTCAGAAGAAAAGCAAGTCAGAATAATGGGTTGAAATGCTGATTAAAGGTAACCACGTCGAAGAGTATGGTGCTGGAAAAACACAGCCAGTGGGGAGTAGGAGAGTCAACGTTTCAGCATAAGCCCTTAATCAGAAATGAGGCTTGTGGGCTGGGATGGAGGGGGCGCAGAGTGACAAAAGGGAAGGGGTGGGGCCGGGAGCAGAGGTAGCTGTGAAAGTGGTAGGTGGATGAAGGCGGAGGTGACAGTGATAGGTCAGAGAGGATGGAGGAGCAGATAGGTGGAAAGGAAGATGGACAGGTAGGACCGTTCAACAGGGTGGTGGCGAGTTGGAAGGTTGGGAATGGCATAAGGTAGGGGCAGGTAAATGGGGGAACTGGAAAAATCCACATTGATCCTGTGTGGTTGCAGGGTCCTCAGGTGGAAGATGAGGTATTCTTCCTCCAAGTGGTTAGCGTTTGGTGATAGAGGCGGCCCAAGACGTGCATATCCTTGGCAGAGTGGGAGGTGAGTTAATGTGTTCAGCCACAGGGCGGTGGAGTTGGTTAAATGCGGGTGTCCCAGAAATGTTCCTGAAATGATCTGCAAGTTGGCGTTCTGTCTCCCCAGTGTAGAGGAGACCACATTGTATGCAACGTATGCAGTAGCTGACCTATGTGGCAGTACAGACAAATTTCTGATGGATGTGGAAGGATCCTTTAGGGACTTGGACGGAAATGAGGCAGGAGGTGTGGGTGCAGGATTTGAATTTCTTGCAATGGCAGGGAATGTGCCAGGAGGGGGGAGTGGGTTGGTGAGGGGCATGGACCTGACAAGGGAGTCGCAGAGAAGATGATCTCTGCGAAATGCAGATAGGTGTGCGGAGGGAAATATATCCCTGATAGTGAGGACTGATTGCAGGTGGTGTCAATGGTGCAGGATGATGCGATGTGTACAGAAGTTGGTGGGATAGAATATGGGTCAGGGAGGTTTCTGTCCTTGTTGCTATTGGAGGGGTGGTTCAAGGGCGGAGATATAGGAAGTGGAGGAGATACGCTGGAAGGCATCTTCGTCCATGTAGGAGGGGAAATTGTGGTCTTTGAAGAAGGAGGCCATCTGGGATATTCTACAGTGGAATTGGTCCTCCTGGGAGCAAGTGTGGCAGAGATGGAGGAATTGGGAGTATGGCATTGCATTTTTACAGGAGGCAGGGTGGGAGGAGGTGTAGTCCAGGTTGCTGTGCGAGTCCGTGGGTTTGTAGTGGATGTCTGTGTTGAGCCGGTCATGTATTTTAGTGAAAAGAAAGATTAGGTGAGTGTACTAAACGGACAGCTTTCCCTCGGTGTTGATTTTTTTCCATTTTTTTTCTGGTGAATGTTGTGATCGAGCCACTAGCTAAGGCAGCGTGACTGTAGGTGGAGAGATAAGTCAAATTTCGGAGATCTTTTTTCGGAGATCAGATGAGATTCAAGAATGTGTCACGTGGTCTTGGTATGCTGATGTAAGTGTGCAGAAGTGAAGTAATAAATATGAGTGAATGCTTGGTTTAAAAGTAAGGTTACATTGAAGAATGGGCCTCAGACATGTACATTTACTTGACAAACAGGTGAGTGTGGCTTGGAAGAGCATGGTTTAAACAATAAGACACTGACACATAATCCATAGAGAAGTTGACTTAAAGCAGTGATAATCAGCTGAATTGAAAGAAGTAAAACAAAACAAAAAAGAAATCATTTACAGATACCTCAGAACAAGAACTGGGGAATTTTGAGTCCATGTATGATGATAACGAGTTGCCTCTTTGCAGAATCACATCACTCTGGATTGGATCTTATCTGAGAAAGTTGACACCTGTGCCCTCGAAGGTCGGGAATGTTGCACCTACATCTCTGATAACTCTGAAGAAACAAGACTGACAAGCACAAAGTCATGCAGCTTGTGACATAATCTAACCACACCTTGCTCCGTATCACCTTCAGTTAGATAAGAAGACATTATAAACCACATTGTGACAGTAATGTGCAGATAAAAACTGGTGTTGTTATGCAATTATGTGCTTATCACAACTTGTTCCAGGTAAAACAGGTAAGAACAACAGAACGAGGAACAGAAGTAAGCCAGCTGGTCCTTGGAGCCAACTCTGCCATCAATAAAATCATGGCTGATCTTTCAGCTTCACTTCTCCACCTCCTCACCATAAGCTTTAATTCCTTCACAATTCAAAAAATTATCTAGATTAACTTTAATAACACTCACCAAGGTAGCCTCAACTACTTCACTGGACAGGCAATTCCACAAATTCACAGCTCTCTGGGTGAAGACGTTCCTCCTCAATTCTGTCCTAAATCTGCTCCCCCTAATTTTGAGGCTATGCCCGGTAGTCTTAGGTTCTGCCACCATTGGGAACATCCTCCCTGCTTCTATCTTATCTGTTCCCTTCATAATTTTATATGTTTTGATAAGATCCCCCTCGTTCTTCTCAATTCCACTGAATATAATCCCAGTCCACTCTGTCTCTCCTCTTAAACAAATCCAGTCAATTCTGGAATCAAACTAGTGAACCTCCTCGGCACCCTTTCCAGTGCCAGTGCATCCCGTAGAAAATAAGAGGAAGTTTTAAATCCCACTCAAACTGCAAAACAGAATTTAAGGCAAATGAGCTACTGCTCAATGACATATTGCTAAAGCAATATGTGATTGGTCTGCAGTGTTTCCAAGGGATGAAATTGATATGTTTTCTGTCAATAAGACTTCAGTTGAAGCAACAGGCTCATTATTGGCGTAACACAACCAGTTGGGAAAATGGGAAACAATGTCTCTCAAGAGGCTCCCCCTCAGAAGGGAACACCTCTAACATACATGTATATCCATTCTGGGCCGGATTTCATAATATTTGTCGACAAGCGGGTGAAATTGACTTAGAACACTGGGAAACCGTTTCTCCTGATGGTACCTTTAATTGGAATTGTCTGAAACAATCATCAGATGTCCTCGGATAAGTGGAGAAGGAGAAAAAGACTGAAATTGGGTGGTCAGTTTCTCATTCTTTACTGGCTAAATGTAATAAGAGATTGGTGGATTCAGTGTGGAAAAGTAGAGAAGTCGACGAGAGTAAGAGGAAAGTCATAATGGTCAATAGAGTCGGCAGTGATAAAATCATGGTCTTAAATACACCTACAGTCCAGAATGATAGTGATGAGGAGACTCAAACTCTTGACTGGGAGGATCCATGGGATGATATTGAAAAGTGTTGAGGATGCAGGGGTTACATTGTTGAAGAAGTGATCAGCCAAACGACAGTACATTTCACACACAGTTCCTTTTATTGCAGGCAATGAGAGTCAGACAGCAAGGTCCCAAGCATATTTAGCCCAACACACGCAATTACAATCACATTACTATACACACGCCCAGGTCAATCATATTTAGTTTCTTCTTATTGACCGATTACTTTTTGATCACGAACATTAAGAAGAGTTATTCCTTGATAGGTCATCTACATTAAACTTCTGCAGTTGAGTGTGGTTTAGAGTTTTCTCTTTTCTTTCTTTACCGTAACAGGCTGGGTAGGCCTATGTGACCTATGGTAAACATATGTAAATACCTGCACAGCAGCACAAGGATTCATCTGTACATTTCTCTGTTTCAATATAACTTTTTCCACACTCCCCCCTTTTGCCCTGAAAGGACAACCTTAAATGTCAATCTGAGCCAGTCTTTGGGATTCGATATCCTCATCCTCCAGGATTATCACAGTTGAACCATAGCGCTGACTGTAGCTTGCATTACACCGTAGCTGGTGCAAAGGGTCCTGATACACCCTACTAGAACCAAAATAATTACAATCAGGAGCAGTATCCCAAGACCCCACTGATTGACATTCCCCAATTTCCAAAAATACTGCTCAACCAACTAACAAATCCCCAGCAATCATTGAGTTCACGTAACTTGCCCAGTTCCTTTCGGATATGCTCAGCCAGGTTAGTGATTTCTTCGGAGTTATCAGGGATGTAGGTGCAACATTCCTGATCTATCAGGGCACAGGTGCCACCTTTCTCAGACAAGGTCCAGTCCAGAGCGATGTGACTCTGCTCGATCACCAAGTTCACCAGGAAAGACAAGGACACAAACATCACTAAGAGAAAGCTGTCAGTTTAATACTCTCACCAAAACTTCATTTCCACTCAGATACACGTTAACTTCAATTCCATTACAACCCATTATTCCAATTTGTTTTGCTTCTGCTACCACTGTCGATTGCTAATTGTTCAATCTCATCCAATGTTGCTATTTAATTATTACTGCCAATCTAATTCCAGACATCTGAAGGGATCTGTAGCACGTGGTAAATTATCGCATAATGTTTTGAAACAGAAGTCAAGCATTTCTGTTTGCTTCCGGCAAAACATACTTCACACTGATGTCAGTCTTGGGAAAGTTTCTGGAGAAGGTACTGAGGGATAAAATCTGTTTATATTTGGAAAAGAATGGGCTTATCACTGATAGGCAATGTCGTTTTGTGAGGTTTAGATCGTGCTTTACTAACTTCGAGTTCTTTGAGCAAGTGATCAAGCTGATAGATGAAGGAAGGGCTGGAAATGTCATATGCATGGACTTTACTAAGACGTTTGAGAAGGTTCCCCATGGTAAACTAATGGAGAAAGTGAAGTCACATGGTGTGCAGAGTGTTCTAGCTAGGTGGATAAAGAACTGGTTGAGCAACTGGAGACAGAGAGTAGTAGTTGAATGGAGTTTCTCGAAATGGAGAAAGGTGACCAATGATGTTCCACAAGGATCAGTGCTGGGGCCATTGTTGCTTGTAATTTACACAAATGATCTGGAAGAGGGCACTGTTGGTCTGGTCAGTGAATTTGCAGATGACACGAAGATTGGTGGAGTAGCAGTAAGCGTAGTGGACTGTCAAAGAATACAGGAGAATATAGATAATCTGGAGAGTTGGGCGCAGAAGTGGCAGATGGAGTTCAATCTAGGCAAATGTGAGGTGATGCATTTTGGCAACTCTAATTTTAGAGCAAACAATGCTGTAAACAAAGAGTCTTGGGAAAAGTTGATGAGCAGAGAGATCTTGGAGTTCAGGTCCATTGCACCCTGAAGGTGGCTGCCCAGGTGGATACAGTGGTCAACAAGGCTTCGGGTATGCTTGCCTTCATTGGACGGGGTATTGAGGAAAAGAGCTGGCAAGTCATGTTAAAATTGTACAAGACATTGGTTCGGCGGCATTTAGAATACTGTGTACAGTTCTGGTCGCCACATTACCAAAATGATGTGGACGCTTTAGGGAGGGTGCAGAGAAGGTTTACGAGGATGTTGCCTGGTATGCAAGGTGCTAGCTATGAAGAGAGGTTGAGTAGGTTAGGATTGTTTTCATTAGATAAAAAGGAGATTGATGGGGGACCTATTTGAGATCTACAAAAGCATGAAGGGTATAGACAGGCTGGATAGAGATACGTTTTTTAGAGGGTGAGGGGTTCAATAATAAGAGGTCACGTGTTCAAGGTGAGAGGTGAAAAGTTTAAGGGGGACATACGCGACAAGTACTTTACACAGAGGATGGTGGGTGCCTGGAATGCATTGCCAGCAGAGATAGTAAAGGCAGGCATGGTAGATTCATTTAAGATGCATCTGAACAGATACATGAGTAGGTGGGGAGCAGAGGGATACAAATGCTTAGGAAGTGGATGGATTTGGATCGGCTCAGGCTTGGAGTATTGAAGGGTCTGTTCCTGGGCTGTAATTTTTCTTTGTTCTTTGTTCATTTATTCTTTCTCTAAGATGACCCATTAATCTTAAACTTACTTTATAACTCATTCGAGATATTAGATATATTCCCTGACTGGCCCTACCTTCTCCATGATCGTAATTTGGAGATGCCGGTGTTGGACTGGAGTGTACAAAGTTAAAAATCATACAACACCAGGTTATAGTCCAACAAGTTTAATTGGAAGCACTAGCTTTCAGAGCGCTGCTCCTTCATCAGGTGGATGTGGAGTACACAATTGTAAGACACAGAATTTATAGCAAAAAATGCCAGTGTGATGTAACTGAAATTATACATTGAAAAATACCTTGATTGTTTGTTAAATCTCTCATCGGTTAGAATGACCATGTTAATTTCACTTATTTTATATGTAAATCACAAAGTTTTTTAAAAGTTACATTCTCAGGTTATCTGTAACAATTGGGGTCAGCCAAATAAGATGTTAAGATGTTGAAGGTGTTAGCCCTCTGTGTTCCCTGTCTGTGCCATAATGTTTAGACTGATTCTAATCTAAAAAAAAGTGAATTAACAAAGTCTTACATGGATTCATGCAGTTTTCGAGCAAAGTACAATGTAACTCTGGAAGTACAAATTCACCCCACAAAATTATGTGTATGTGTGCATGTGGTTTTGTGTTTGTCTTTATGTGTGTGTGTGTCTGTGGTGGGGGTTGTGAGTGTGAGAGTGTATATGTGTGTGTGAGTGTAAAAGTGTATAAGTCTGTGAGAGGGTGCATGTGTGAGTGTGGGAGTGTGTGTGTCTGTAGGAGTGTATGTGTGTCTGTGCACGTGTGTGTGCACACGTGTATGTGTGTGTGTGCGTAGGAGTGTTTGTGTGTGTGTCTCTTGCAATGGTGGTCACCTGTAGTGTGATATGAACCCAAGGTTCCCGTTGAGTCCCTCCCTATGGTTACTGAACTTCGCAATCAGCTTCTGCTCGGCCACTTTTCGCTGTTGACTGTCCTGAAGTCTGCCTTGGAGGATGGTCACCCGAAGGTCTGAGGTTGAATGTCCTGGACCGCTGAAGTGTTCTCCAACTGGGAGGGAACACTCCTGTCTGTTGATTGCTGTGCGGTGCCCATTCATCCATTGCTGTACCCTCTGCTCGGTTTCACCAATGTACCATGCCTCAGGCCATCCTTACCTGCAGCATATGAGAGAGACAACGTTGTCTGAGTCGCTTGAGCCCCTGCCTTCTCCCTGATCATTCTCTTATTCCTCATGTATGAGTAAAATACTTTTGGTTTCTCCCTAATCTTTCCTGCCAAGCCTTTTTCGTGCCCTCTCCTGGTTCTCCTCAGTCCATTTCTGAGCTCCTTTCCCCAGTATCTTTCCCCAATTAACGCTTTTTGGGTATCTCTCACCTGGAGATTTCTGTAATCCTTCCCAAAATTGTCTGGAGTGTCTTTGTTCCAAGGGCCCTCTGGCCAGTTACTTTTGCCCTTAACTTGTCTCCATTTATTGGTGCCCAAATACGCATCCATCATCAGCTCGATGTCCTCACAATTTGGGATGTGGCTTTCGCACATGATCTCTAACTTTTGTTGGTTATCCTCAATTTTTGATTTTGGTCTGGGCCTTATTTCGACTATACCGCATAACTCGGAGTGTATCCGGGTCCAGTAGACATGGATGGTCTGGCTGTCTGGACCAGTAAATGTGTTATGGACTGGTCCACTTCTGCCTGCGCCTTTGGAGCAGATGTTAGGTTAGATTCCCTAAAGTATGGAAACAGACCCTTCTCCCAACAAGTCCACACAGACCCAGGGAAGAGGAACCTACCTAGACCCATTCCCCTACCTTATATTTACCCCCGACTAATGCACCTCGCACTCTGGGCAAATTAGCGTGGCCAAATCACCAGACAAGCACACCTTTGGATAGAAACCAGAGTACCCAGAGCAAACCCACACAGATACGCGGAGAATGTGCAAACTCCACATAGACAGTCGCCCAAGGCTGGAATCGAATCTGGCTCCCTGGCGCTGTGAGGCAGCAGTGCTAACCACTGAGCCATTGTGCCGCCTGTTGTGTTTTGCAATAGGAACACTAAGGGCGCTTGAGTGTGGGGACGGTGGTGTGGAGTGTCATTGACCTTGGTCCTGGACCTGCCTTACAATGTACCATTGATACCAGCCCTCCCAGTCTTGGGACTGGGTCTCTTCAGCATCATCATGGTTGAGCCTGATTTGATTAGAGATCATGATCTTACCACAGTCCTGTTTTAACTCTCCCCTATTGTCCTTTTCAACTTTCTCACTATACTCCTTGGCCTCTCTACTTTTCCACACTGACTCCTGTTTTTCCCTTGGTAGATGCGGTCATCCAGAGATGAGAAACTGACAACCTCATTTCTTTCTTTATGTCCTTTTCTCTCTGTCCCAGGAAATATGCTCATTGTTTTAAGCGATTGCAATTAAACGTTCTGCTCTGGGGAAATTGCTTTTCAGTCTTCTGTGTCCATTTCACCCAGGCCAAGAGTGATAGTTGGGGGAAAGGCAATTACGAACACTTAGGCAAGATTTAAGATGCATAGGATGGGGAAGGAAACTGCAAAGAATGGGCATGGTTGAAATAAAGAACAAAAATAAGAGAGAAAATTTACAGCCCAGGAGCAGGCCCTTTGGCCCTCCAAGCCTGAGCTGATCGAAACCCACTGCCTAAACGTATCACCCAATTTCTAAGCATCTGCATCCCTCTGCTCACCATCTCCTCATGCATCTGTCCAAATGCATCTTAAATGGATCCACCATACCTGCCTCTCCTAGCTCTGCTGGCAACGAGTTCCAGACACCTTTCATCCTTTGTGTGAAGTATTTTCTGCGCATATATCTCCTTAAACTGTTCACCTGTCACCTTAAACACGTGTCCTCTCGTTATTGAATCCTTCACCCTGGGAAAACGCTTATCTCTATCCACTCTGTCTATACCCTTCATAATTTTATAGATCTCAATCAGGTTCCCCTTCAATCTCCTTTTTTCTAATGAAAACATTCCTAACCTACTCAACCTCTCTTCATAGCTAGCACCTTCCATATCAGTTAAAATCCTCGTAAACCTTCTCTGCACCCTGTCCAAAGCGTCCACATCCTTCTGGTAATGTGGCGACCAGAACTGTACACAGTATTCTAAATGCGGCCAAACCAATGTCTTGTGCAATTTTAACATGACTTGCCAGCACTTATACTCAATACCCTGTCTGATGAAGGCAAGCATACCATATGCCTTCTTGACCACTCTATCCTCCTGTGCAGCCACCTTCAGGGTGTAATGGACCTGAACTCCCAAATCTCTCTGCTCATCAACTTCTCCCAAGGCTCTTTTACCCGGATTGAACTCCATCTGCCACTTCTCCGCCCAACTCTTCAGTCCATCTATATTCTTCTGTATCCTCTGACAGTCCCCTCTACTTTCTGATACTCCACCAATCTACGTGTCATCTGCAAAATCACTGCTCAATCTAACAATGCCCTCTTCCACATCATTTTTGCATATTACAAGCAACAGTGGCCCCAGCACTGACCCATATGGAAAACCTTTCTCCATTTCGAGAAACTCCCTTCAACTACTACTCTGTCTCCTGTTGTTCAACCAGTTCTTTATCCACCTAGCTAGAACACCCTGCACACCATGTAACTTCATTTTCTCCATTAGTGTACTACGGGGAACCTTATCAAACACCTTACTAAATTCCAAATATATGACATCTACAACCTTTCCTTCATCTATCAGCTTGGTCCCTTCCTCAAAGAACTCTATTAATTTGGTAATGTGCGATCTACTCCCCACAAAACCAAGTTGCCTATCACTGATAAGCTCATTCTTTACTAAATTTAAATAGATTTTATCCCTCAGTACTTCACCAGCAACTTTCCCACCACTGGCAGCAGGTTCACCGGTCTGTAGTTATCTGGAATATCCCTACTACCCTTCTTGTACAGGGGGGCAACATGAGCAACTCTCCAGTCTTCCGGCGTCTAATATGTGTTTAGGGATGTTACAAAGATATCTATCAGGGTCCCAGTTATTTGTTCTCTTGCCTCCCTCAGCAACTTGGGATAGATCCCATCTTGTCCTGGGTATTTAGAACATAGAACATAGAAACATACAGCGCAGTACAGGCCCTTTGGTCCTCGATGTTGCGCTGATCCAAGCCCACCTAACCTACACTAGCCCACTATCCTCCATATGCCTATCCAATGCCCGTTTAAATGCCGATAAAGAGGGAGAGTCCACCACTGCTACTGGTAGGGCATTCCATGAACTCACGACTCGCTGAGTAAAGAATCTACCCCTAACATCTGTCCTATACCTACCACCCCTTAATTTAAAGATATGCCCCCTCGTAATAGCTGACTCCATACGTGGAAAAAGTTTCTCATGGTCAACCCTATCTGAACCCCTAATCGTCTTCTTCACCTCTATCAAGTCACCCTTAAACCTTGTTTTCTCCAATGAAAACAGCCCCAAGTGCCTCAGCCTTTCCTCATACGATCTTCCAACCATACCAGGCAACATCCTGGTAAACCTCCTCTGCACCCGTTCCAGTGCCTCCACATCCTTCCTATAGTATAGCGACCAAAACTGCACACAATACTCCAGATGCGGCCGCACCAGAGTCTTATACAACTGCAACATGACCTCAGGGCTCCGGAACTCAATTCTTCTACCAATAAAAGCCATTACGCCATATGCTTTCTTCACAGCACTATTTACCTGGGTGGAAACTTTCAGAGATCTGTGTACATGGGCACCAAGATCCCTCTGCTCATCCACACTACCAAGTATCCGACCATTAGCCCAGTACCCCATCTTTTTGTTACTCTTACCAAAGTGAATCACCTCACACTTACCTACATTGAACTCCATTTGCCACCTTTCTGCCCAGCTCTGCAGCTTATCTATATCCCGCTGTAACCTGCCACATCCTTCCTCACTGTCAACAACTCCACCGACTTTCGTATCATCCGCAAACTTGCTCACCCAACCTTCTAGCCCCTCCTCCAGGTCATTTATAAAAATGACAAACAGCAATGGTCCCAAAACAGATCTTTGCAGAATACCGCTCGTAACTGCACTCCAAGATGAACCTTTACCATCAACTACTACCCTCTGTCTTCTTCCAGTCAGCCAATTCCTAATACAAACCTCCAACTCACCCTCAATGCCATACCTCCGTATTTTTTGCATTAGCCTAACATGAATGAAATAATGTCCTTATGCAGCTTCGTTTGTGGGTGTTGGGATGATTGCTTCTGTAGTTCAATATACGGTCCGTGTGTGTTGTTTTCCTGAAGATGCTGGTTTGAAGTTGCCCATTGGCTGTTCCGTCCACTGTGACATCTAGGAATGGCAGTTTATTGTTGCTTTCCTCCTCTTTTGTGAATTTATGCAAATAAGGGTATTATTGATGGTCTTGAAGGTTTCTTCTAATTGCTCCTTTTAGGAATGACAAATGTGTCTTCCAAAGTTTGGGTTGGATGGTTGGCAGAACTGTTTGTTCAAGTCTCTGCATTACTGCTTCTGCGAAGAATCCTGATATCAGAGATCCCATGGGTGTTCCTTTGGTTTGTCTGTAGGTTTTGTTGTTGAAGGTGAAGTGTGTGGTAAGGCTTAGGTCCACTACTGTCCTTGCTGATGAAGTTGGTGGTGTTTTGTGTATGTGTCTTTGGGTCTCCTAATAGTGTAGTCAATGTTTCTTTGACCAGGTTGATTTTGATTGATGTGAACAGGGCTGTTGCATCAAAAGAGACCATAATTTCATCCTCTTCTATCTTGGGTGTCTTTGATGGTCTTCAGGAATTCTTGGGTGGAGTCTACACCTATACAGCGCATTCAAAAAGAATGGATATCCAATGAACATAGTCCGCCAATTTCTCAGCACAAACCCAAGGAAGTAGACAAAACGCATCCCGAAACCCTCGCCACTCTCCCCTACACCAAAGACATCTCAGAAATGATTGCCGGACTACTCAGACCCCTTGGCATCATGGTAGCCCAAAACCCACCAACACACTAAAACAGCAGCTAATGAACTTGAAAGACCCTACATAGGCAACAAGCAAAACTAATGTCAATTACAAAATACTGTACAAGAACACTACATTGGACAAACAGACAGAAAACTCTCCCCCAGAAAACATGAACATCAACTAGCCACAAATAGACATGACCCTCTCTCACGAGTATCCTTACGTACAGATAATGGAGGACACCATTTTGACTGTGACAACACATCCATCCCTGGACAAGCCAAAGAGAGGCACGCATGAGAATTCCTGGAAGCATGGCATTCCAACCGGAACTCTAACAACAAACACATTGACTTGGACCGCATTTACCACCCCCTGAGAAGAAGAATATGAAATGACATCACCATTGGAAATGACGTCACCACAGGAAATGAAATCACCAACCCAAGGAAACCCAAATATATTAATCAAAAACAGGAAACGGCAGCAGTGCTTCATCCGAAGGCTCACTGAAGATGTTACCTAGCATGGTGACGAAACGTCTGAAAATGAACCTTCCAGCTCAGCGAGCAATCCTACATCCAGAAGGTAGATAGCTGACAGATTTTCCCCATGGTAGGGAAGTCTAAAACTAGAGAGAAAAAGGTTTAAGGTGAGAGGCAACGATATCAATTTTTTTTCACACAGAGGATGGTGTGCATCTGGAATAGGATGCCAGAGGTGGTGGCACAGGCAAACAGAACTGAGGATGGAGTTCCTGTCACTGTGTTTGATTCAGACTTCACCAAGTCCCACCATCACACATGGTGGATCATCGTTTTCATCATTACGACAGGCACAAGTTTCACTTTAACATGAAATACTGAAGGAATGTGTGCGTGTGTGAGATAGTGTGTGTTCAAGAATGTGTGAGAGAGAATGTGTGTGAGTATATGTGTGTGAGAGTTTGTGAGACAGAGTGTGTGCATGTTTGTGAGTGTGTGTGAGTGTGTGTGAGAGTGTGTGTGGGGTGTGTAATGATGCGTGCGTGTGTGTGAGTATATGTCTGTGTGTATGTGAGTGTGAGAGATGAAAAGAGTGTGTGTGTGTGGGGAGATGTAATGTGTGTGAGTGTGGGGAATGTAATAATGCGTGTGTGCATGTGTGTGTGGGGGTAATGATCTGTGTTGGGGGGTAATTATGTGTGTGTGGGGGGGTGTAATGATGTGTGTGTGCGTGTGTGTGAGTATATGTCTGTGTGTAAATGAGTGTGAGAGATGAAGAGAGTATGTTTGTGTGGGGGTGTAATCATGTGTGTGTAATAATGTGTGTGTGTGGTGGTTGTAATGATGT